>NW_020173201.1:4772055-4773703 GCF_003031525.2 Neophocaena asiaeorientalis asiaeorientalis
CTCCCTTTCATTTTTTTTTTTTTTTTTTTTTTTTTTTTGCGGTACATGGGCCTCTCACTGTTATGGCCTCTCCCGTTGCGTAGCACAGGCTCCGGACGCGCAGGCTCAGTGGCCATGGCTCACGGGCCCAGCCACTCCACGGCATGTGGGATCTTCCCGGACCGGGACACGAACCTGTGTCCCCTGCATCAGCAGGCAGACTCTCAACCACTGCACCACCAGGGAAGCCCTAATCCTTTCTTAATTTAAGCTTGTTATACAGAACTCCTTATATTTAAGTCAGTAGCAATCCATGAAAATAAGGTCTACTAAGTTAAACAAAACTTAAGTGATAGTAGAAACAGTTCACCGCATAAATTCAAAACACCATCAGGAGACAACAGTGCTGAAAACAGACATGAAGTATGTATTTTTGATTAGTATAAGGCCAAAATAGAAACATTACCATAATACAGTGGCATGAAATTTTATTTAAGACACTTTTATTTATAGAATATTATTCAATTGCCATTTTTATACATCAAAAATAGTTGAACATTGGCAATTTCCTTGAGTCCAACCTTATAATTACATCTGAACTCTATTTCTCCAAGTTTCCAGGAACAAAGAAATAGAGTTCAGAATTTTTATATATACCCTTGACGTTTGAATGGTACAGGTCCACTTACATGCAAATTTTTTCAACAGTAAATACTACATTACTACACAATATATGGTTCCTTCCTCCCTTCCTTCCTTTCTTTCTCTTTCTTTCTTTCTGACTGTAAACCATCTACCTGTCAAGAGAAATGCAAGGAAACATTCTTTCAGAAAGTGCCAACAAATTATCTCCAATAAATCACATCATGTCACAGCAGCAAAGTACATTTAGTGTGATATTCAAGGTGACAAAAAGAACAAATTAATATTGACTAAAAAAACTGCCCATCTGTAATGAGATCATTAAAGACCAGGACAAATATAACTTCTATATTATCCTGAGATTAATTCTTCACAGGCGCAAGAAAACACTACGTCTGCCTTGACTTGTCCTTGTTTACTTTTTATTATGTCAAAAGGAATTTTTTGAAATGGGATGCATGTGTTATCAAAGACATCACTGCCAGAAAATATTTATCTTCCAAAAATTACTTAAGAATAATCAGCAGCAATTAGACTTTGCAATTTGTTCTTCGAACCAACAAGACTAATTACTTAATGATACAATTATCCAAAACTAATTGAGAGTCTCCAATTACCCAGAGAGAAAAAAAAATACTTGCAATGCTTTATGTCTCACAAACAAAGAATTTTAAACCTTGGTAGCCAATTCATGTGCTGCTCCAGGTCTTGGTTTTCTCACAGTTAATAAGGAGAGTGACTAATCAGGACTTTAATTTTAGAAGCTTCTTTTATAAATCTGTGATGATGACTTTGTACCTATCTTTTGCATTCTGATGAAGTGCAAAATATTTTGACACCAACAATCTCTTAAACCCTGAATGATTTTTTTTTTTTGGAAAAGCATTTAGATCTTTCTAGTCTTAACTGCATTAACTGCATGCCTTATACTAAAAGAAGAAATAGCATGGAAAATATCTTGCAATCTTGCACAGAGTAAAATGTATTTTACTTAATTTTATTTTACAGGCAGCACTGTAGTTGCGTT
>NW_020173201.1:4773966-4943699 GCF_003031525.2 Neophocaena asiaeorientalis asiaeorientalis
ATATATATATATATATATACACACACACACACAGACATAGTATATATACACACACACATACATATATACATATACATATGGGTATATATAAAATTGCAATGTATTTTCCCAGGGGAGAGATATAGATATAAAGATAAACCCATTCAATCCAATTAAACTAAGAACTACTCAGATAAATGAAGGATGAGAAAAATAGCTAAATTTCATTTTTTCTTATAATTATGTTTTGATGTTTAAATAAACTTTGGACTCTTTACAAGAAAATAGATATGAGAGAGTATGAGCAAAATCAATGGAGGAAAATATCATCAATTACACACATTCTACATAATCAAACCATAGAATATATGACCATAGTAACAGTGGGATAGGATTGCCTCAGTTGTCTTTAGGAAATGCATTGAGAGAAAACCATAATTAGGCAGCTTTGTAAAGAAATCTTGCCTCTACAAATAATGTTTAAGATAAAATGTTTAATGTTTATATAAATTGTATCACTCTAACATTTATCCAGATGACATAGGAGTTTAGAGTTTGGAGAAACTGAAGATGATCAATGTGTATAGCTGGAGATGAGTATAGAAATAAGAAATGGAAATAGATCATGTGTTAAATTTTAAAAGATGAATAAAACTTGGAGACTTGCAAGGTAGGGAAGATTCCATTCTAAGTAAACTGAACAGTGTGAGCAAAGCCAAAGAAATGAATATATTTGTAAGACATGAGGAAGTTAATCTGAACAGAATGAGGCAATATCAGAGAGAAATTGAAGTTAAGAATACATTGACAAAAGGTCAGATTATGGAAGGGCTTGAAAATCAGCCAGTGGAGATAGATGACATTTTTCCAGATAATAATGAGAAATTACACAATTTTTGAATAGGAGAGTGACACAATTAAAATAGTGTTTGAAAAGCTTAGTTTTCAGCAAGGTGCTGAAAAAAATTGGAGGGGGAGTGGAAGTAGTCAAATTACATAGGATACTTTGAATTCAAATTGAACATTATAAATTTCTTTATGAAAAATGAACTACAACAGTTAAACATGGTACAGGAATGGATTTTAAAATTAGATATGTTGCCTAAGATAACTCATCTATTAGTTTATACTCAAAGCTAGCACTCAAACAAAAAAGCAAAATCTCATTCAAAAAGTATGCTTTAGATGCTAAAATAATTAATCATGTAACATGATTAATTACATTAATTAGCATTTGTCTGTTTTAGCAGAAGCCTATTAAGTAAAAGTTAGCTCAAAAAGGTCGAGCATTAACTAACAAGTAATTTCGACTGTTAAACTTTAAAAAGCTTTTATTTCTTTTATTTATTATTTTGTTTTTGGTAATACAATCTAGAAAGTCTCAGATTACAGGAAACATCATTTCTTCAATTTTTAGTGAATAGAAGAATGTTGAGGTAAATAAGATACATTTTAAATAATTTCAAAAAGCATGTAGAAGTTATAGGCCCAATGCTGTGTTTAATACCCAAATTATACTGCCTTCCTCCTATAAAGTAGGTACATATTTTAAGATTAAAAAAAAAAGACATGGAGGTAAAGATGATTTGCTAAAGTATAGGCTATTAAAAATATAGTTCATTTTTTGTGTCTAAAGTACACATAATAGATGATATTAGAGATACTTCAGAAATATTTTATAATTTTTTATATTTTTTCTACAAAAAATTAATAGAGTAAGCACTATTTTTAAAAAATAACATAAAAAGGGTTCTTGGCCCATGGATTTTGGTTCAAAGGGAAAACAAAACAAAGTAAAACAAGAAATAACAAAAAAGCATGTTCTAATAAAAGCAATAATACTACTTTAAAAATACTTTTAAATAGTTTGATAAGGATTTTCTTATAAGAATTTAGCTTTTATATTAAAATATTTTTAATATGCCAGAACTTGATTTTAAAATTGAGAAAATAACTTTAAATTAATAAAATCTCAAATACATATTTTCTTCTAGTATTGAATTACTGCTACCACCTCAGAGATACAAAACAAAAATCTGTCTCATTTTACAATGAGAATAAATAGCACCTGTTGAGCCTCAGTAAGCATGTATGTATTTAGATTCAGGCATTAAGTTGTTGAAGATGATTAAAAAATGCCAATATTTTGGCCATTATTATAAATAAAGCAATTTTTTTCCTGTAGCAAAGTGAATTCCTGAAATCGTATCAGAAGTCACTCAGACCTTATTTCTTTTAAAGCACTATTTTTAAAAATGTTTTCTTGATATTTTTAAACAGTTAAGATTGTTATTATAGAGGAATAATTTCAAAATATTTAAAATATACAGTCAATTACATATATCAATAAAAAGGAAGCAGAGAGTAGTGGATAGAAACTGACCTCATTCACTGTGGCGTAGTAGCTTTCATGCTTGAATGTGGGTGAGTTGTCATTTCTGTCTCTCACCACGATTCGAACTTCATGGTAGATAACAGTACCCACTTTTTTGTTGATGCACTGAACCTGTACCACGATGGAGTGTATGTTCATTGGAGGCTGAAACACAGAAATTGCATCTTTTTAAAAAAATAATTGAAACTGAAGCATCTCATTACTGTCAAAGTATTTGTTTAATAAAATCTTCTATGTTTATTCACTTTTAAATGATAGTAATCTATAAAAATTGATCCATTTTGCCTTATTTTAAGGAAAAGTGAAGACAATCATGATTATTTCATTGCTTAATTTTCAGAATATAGGGTCTGAGGTAGTATTATGTTCATAATTAGAAAACTGGTGATGAACACAATCACAAAATTAATGTCTGATATTTGATGGGATGCCACAAATTTTGTCCTTCCAAAAGTCAAAGAAGCAATGACATAAACTTCTAATTTATAAAAACAACGTATTAATGATAATATACATAGGATAGAGAGATTGTATAACATGGTATATCATTTGTTTAAATCTATATTTCTGCTAAAATATTAAATGTTCATATCTGATAAAAACTAAAATACAGATAACCAAAAGAAGAGAATCCATTCACAACCCAATCAAACTTCCTAATTCTATACAGTTAGATGTTTATTTTGCTAATCTTTCCCTCTTTCCAAATATACATCTGTTTTACACACACACACACACACACACACACACATACACACACACACACACGTGAATATCATCCCATGTTTGCAAATACAGATTTTCTATAGCACTTTGATGTATACTACTATGAAGCTATATTTTGTATTCCATCATAAGTCTATAGCATAGTTAAAGTAAAAACTTATGAGATGTTTATTATTGTCAATTTTTGTCATTAAAAGCAAAATGTTTATACCTTGGTAAACATACTGTACATAAATATGGGCTAACTTTAATTATTTTTTATGATAAATTCTTTTAAGGGGAGAATTGTCATCAAGGGGGCATTTATTACTCAGGTGCTATGATGAAGGGCTTGCAGAAGTGGGATACACACATCTCTGGCTCTAGAGTTAAAGTGTTTAACACCACAGAATATTTATTTGTGATTTTTAAAGTATTTTTGAGTTTATAAAATTTTCCGTACATATAATTCTATCAGTATGATCTATTCTGACCACCCTGTTTAGAATGCCATGCCTCCAGTCTGCTCTGTCCTTTCAACTTTCCCCCTATTTATTTACTGTTTTTACTACATTTCTCATGCATCACATGGCATATTACACATTTTATATACTTGTTTGAGTTTGTCTTCCTTTACTATACTGGAAGCTTCATAAAGCCTGGGGTGTTATTTTGGTCATGACTAAATCTCTCTACCCAGTAACTAGCACTGTGTCTAGAACAGATGACTGAGTACTACCCGAGTTGTACTGCTGTGCTTCTAGCCTTAGTTCCATAACCTACTAATTGTATGATCTAGATGCAAACTCTCTCTGTGCTTAGTTTATTCACTTCTAAAAATGGGGATAATACTAAACACTGACATGACATAATCATCATAAGTATTATATGAGCTTACCCTGTGCTAGGCACATATTAACACATAACAGATGTAAACTATTTTTTACTTATAAAAAGCTAAATCTCCAAAAAAGTAAAAAAACATGAATCTAAAAAAAATACAAACTGACAATCTTGAATTATAAAACAAATTATTAAATATTTGGATTAAAACCAATTTAAAGATATAGCAATGATTACTGGAACTTAGGGTAGGTTCAATAAAAATGTCACATTTCTAATGAGTAGAATGTTGTAGAAACCATACCTAACCTGAAGAAAACATTGTTTAATATCAAGATATTTTTATGGCCAATAAAGAGAAATGCAATCGAATTGTATTGTACCTGGCTGAATAATTGTATCTAGAAAGAATAACTTGAAGCATCATTATCATATGGAGGAAGGTCTCTAGTGAAGTACCATACAGATCTGAGTTCTAATGTCTGCCCCAATTCACTTTTAATCACTGACATATATAAATGTATTAAAGCCATGTGTGTAAAATCTGTGAATGCTACAAAGTTCAGAAGGATATATACTACATTTAATGATAAAAAAAACAAGGTTCAAAATCATTTTATCAGAATAATAAGTATCAAAAATCTACACTTTTACAATAATAAATTTAAATAATCTTATTTGTATTAGAAAAAAGTTAATTGCCCAAATATAGTAATAAGTGGCTACAAACATTAATATGAAAATATAATTGTAAAATTTTGAGTTTTAAAAAATTTTGAGTTGGCATGTTAAGATGAGTTTGCATGCCAACACTGTAAATGGACTACTAGAATAATAATACAAACTACTTCATATGCATTAATAATAGATGAAGACATAGGTGGATTACAATAAGCACCATTTTATGGGCAAATTGGAAGTGAAGTCTAATCATCCTGAAAATGTGTGATAAAATTTGAGATGTTTAAACTAAAAATCACAAGATTCATCAGACATCTGAATGGTTGTTATGAAAAGATAAATTAGTTTATTCATTGTAGTCTCAGGGTATAGAAATAAGAACAATAAATAAAAAGTATTACAAAGCATATGTTTTCAATATAAGTAGAGATTTTCTATTAATCCAAAGTGGGTCAGAATAGAATGGACTATCCAAAAAATTAAGCCCCATCACTGAAAATCTGCAAGCTTGAGACTAAAAGATAACTTAAAAAGACTAGGTCTTAGAAATATTCTGGAAAGAATTTAAATTATATGACCTCCATTTTTACTACCAGTTTTAAAGTCTTTGCTTTAATAGGCTTTTTAAGAAAAGTACTGCATATTTCAATTGTAAAGTAAAAAACAATAAATATTTCTACTATTAGCCCTTGGCACACCTCTCAGAAGACAATCAGGTGACAATTTATGTTCTTCTAAAGTTATTTATCTTATAAATATTGTGAGAGAGACCTATAAAACCATTCCATATCAACTTCTAATTCTATAGTAAGTGTTAGCATGGGACAGAAAGGTCACAATCTTTGTAAATAGAGGATCAGATGTAGTGTGCTGCGACTCAACGCCACTTAGTCGCACTAAGTGCCCATAGATTAGATATAACCAGGTCACCTGGAACTCTTGTCACTGTCAACTTTAGTCCCCTATGCAACTGTTAGTAGCATGGATAGAACTTAGCTTGCAATAAATTCCAACCATAATGGATCATGATGAAGGCAAGAATTCCCTGTGGCTAATATACAGCATTCACTGTAATCTCACGTTGGAATAGAATCTATTCTGCTCTGTAAGAAGGTCATAAATATACCAAAGACAGTTCCACGAAGTCTATTAGTGAGAGTTTAGGGAATCCAAAATGCTTAGGAATGTGTTAGGGAAGTTTTGGTTTATTTTTAATAACTGGGTGGCAAAAATAAGTCATGGCAATTCTATCTTCTCCGATTCTCTTAAATTGCTTCATTCATGAAACAAATCAGAAAAAAAATGCTGTGTATAAACTGTTTGAGGGTAATTATTTAGGGTGATTACCATTCATATATACCTAGACATTCAAACTATTGTCCAAATTTAAAAACAACTGTTCAGCATAGTACTCTGAATGTATATTTGCATATCTGTATGTTAGTACACATGTGTGAATACATTTTGACCTACATAGATAAAGTTCAGGAATGATATGTACCAACAGTTGATGAAGGTTATCTTTGAAAAGTAAGGCCAAGAGTAAAAAGTAAGTGAAGAATTTTTTTCCAATAAATATGTATGAATTTTTTAATTTGAAAAACATTTATTACATTTTTCAATCACTTAAGTTGCAAAGCGAAGCTTTTATAAATAATTTATTGATGCGAACAGTGTAGATTATAGCATACATATTCAGTCTAAGGAGAACTGAGTTTTTTCTAGAAGCTACATTATTTGGATTACTTAATAAATAAATGTTTAGCAAACCTGAATAAGAACTGATTTTATTTTTCATAAAGCAAAGGCAAATGTTATTCACTCCTCACAGGAATGGAAGTTTTTTATCATGATTTTTCTTCCTATATAAATACTATTTTTACAAAATAAAAAGTCTTCATTACTTTAAAAATAAACTGGAGGACAGTGAAAAGAAATAAGACCCACTGTGTTGTAGAAATACTTTTTAAACAATGAAACAAAAGTTAACATAAATGGCTGGCCAGAGTTATAAGTGTACTTCATAAATTAAACTTTCAAAATAAATGGTATATTTAAAGAAGTTGCCTAAAGAAGAAAGTACGGATTTGAAAATATTGTTAGGTATATGTAACATTTAGAAATGTGTAGGTTTTTCACAATCAGTTATTAAGGACACTAAGTTTATTTAATTGTACTTATTTTATGCAAAGTTCAACATGGGTTGGGATTAATATGACACAGTCCTTTTACATTAAGCAAATCCTATAAAACTGATATGAGATGAATATAGGTAACTATAATGTGAGTCAAAAAAGAGTTCTGAAGGAATTCCCTGGCAGTCCAGTGGTTAAGACTTGGTGCCTTCACTGCCAGGGCCTGAATTCAATCCCTGGTTGGAGAACTAAGATCCTACAAGCTGCATGGCACACCCCCCCCAAAAAAAAAAAAAGAGTTCTGAAGGAATTCCCTGGCAGTCCAGTGGTTAAGACTTGGTGCCTTCACTGCCAGGGCCTGAATTCAATCCCTGGTTGGAGAACTAAGATCCTACAAGCTGCATGGCACACCCCCCCCAAAAAAAAAAAATGAGTTCTGAAGGCTTAGGAGTTTGGAGTAAGAAATTATGTACCAGCGTTACTATTAGGAAATATTTTATGTAGAGAGTAGAAATTTAAGACATGTTTTGGTAGTAGATAACATTTAACTGATGGTAATGGATAAAGGTAATTTCAAAGTATAGGTTCAAAAGAGTATCAGGGTAGGCGTGATAATAAAAAGTTAGATTATGTTGAGGGAACAGCAATTAGTTCAGTTTTCCTAGATTAGAGAATATATGTTTCTAAATAAAAGGAAAAGAGATAGGCTGCAGCTTGAATCTAGGAAACCTCAAGGGACAGTTTGCACTGAGAATTCATCTACCAATAAGGTCATAACTGTGCTTTGAGACACTAAAACTGGAGAAGGTTGAACCGTGAAATATAGTAAGGAGAACTATTAGGAGATTTTTCCAAAGTCAAGTGAGAACTAAGAGGGGCTGTCCTGGAGTTATGCTGATGGATGCAAATGCAAGACATACTCTGGAGATAAAGGTACAAAACTTAGTAGTTAAATGGATATTGGCCTGGAAATAGAAGTCAAAGCTCTTTGTGCATTTACCAATTTAAAATCCAAAAGAAGAGATGTTAAGATATTCAGCATGTTCCATGCTCTTGGATTCTAAGAATTAATATAGTTAAAATGGCCACACTACCCAAAGCAATCTACAGGTTTATTGTGATCCCTATGAAATTACCCATGACATTTTTCACAGAACTGGAACAAACAATCCTAAAATTAATATGGAACCATAAATGACCCAGAATTGCCAAAGCAATTCTTAGGAAAAAGAACAAAGCAGGAGGCATAACCCACCCAGACTTCAGACAATATTACCAAGCTTCAATAATCAAAACAGCATGGTATTGACACAAAAACAGACATATGGATCAATGGAACAGAATAGAGAGACCAGAAATAAACCCACACACCTATGGACAATTAATCTTCAACAAAGAAGGCAAGAATATAAAATGGGGAAAAGAGTCTCTTTAGCAAGTGGTGTTGGAAAAGTTGGACAGCCAGATGTAAATCAATGAAAGTAGAACACACCCTCACACCATAGAGAAAAATAAACTGAAAATGGCTTAAAGACTTAAATATAAGACATGACACTATAAAACTCCTAGAAGAGAACATAGGCAAAACATTCTCTGACATAAGTTGTACCAATATTTTCTTAGGTCAGTCTCCCAAGGCAATAGAAATAAAAGCAAAAATAAACAGATGGGACCTAATCAAACTTGCAAGCTTCTGTAGGCAACCTACAGACTGTAGGCAACCTACAGACTGGGAGAAAATATTTGCAAATAACGTGACAGACAAGGGCTTAATTTCCAAAATATACAAACAAATCATACAACTCAACAACAAAAAAGCAAACAACTCAATTGAAAAATGGGCAGAAGACTAAATAGACATTTCTCCAAAGAAGACATCCAGATGGCCAACAGACACATAAAAAGATGCTCAGCATCACTAATTATTAGAGAAATGCAAACAAAAACTACAATGAGGTACCACCTCACACTGGTCAGAACAGGTATCATTAAAAAGTCTACAAATAATAAATGTTGGAGAGGGTGTGGAAAAAAGGGAACCCTCTTACACTGTTGATGGGAATGTAAATTGGTGCTGCCATTATGGAAAAGTGTATAGAGGGTTCCTCAAAAAACTAAAAATAGAGTTGCCATATGATTTAGCAATCCCACTCCTAGGCATATATCCAGACAAAACTATAATTCTAAAATATACATGCACCCCTATTTTCATAGCAGCACTATATACAATAGCCAAGACATGGAAACAACTTAAATGTCCATCGACAGATAAATGGATAAAGATGCTGTGTGTGTGTGTGTGTGTGTGTGTGTACACACACACACACACTGGAATATTATTCAGCCATTAAAAAGAATGAAACAATGTCATTTGCAGCAACATGGATGGACCTAGAAATTATCATACTAAGTAAAGTAAGTCAGAAAGAGAAAGACAAATACCATATGATATCACTTATATGTGGAATCTAAAGTACAACAAAAATGAACATATCTATGAAACAGAAACAGACTCACAGACATAGAGAACAGACTTGTGGTTGCCAAGGGAGAGAGGGGTGGTGGAGGGAAGGATTGGGAGCTTGGGATTAGCAGATGCAAACTAGTATATAAAGGATGGATAAACAACGAGGCTTGACTGTATAGCACAGGGAACTATATTCAATATCCTGTGATAAACCAGAATGGAAAAGAACATGAAAAAGAATATATATATGTATAACTGAGTCACTTTGCTGTACAACAGAAATTAACACAACATTGTAAATCAACTATACTATACTTCCATAAATTTTCTTAAATGTTGGGATTGTTATGAACACAATTTTTCACTATTCAAATCTTTTAAAAGTTTGCCCAGAGTTTTGAGATAAGTATAACAGGACTGTGCCAGAATTATATTTTTTATGGCAATTTGAATTATTGATTTTATTGTGACCACTATTATCCTATGTCCAATAGTGAATAGAGAATATTGCTCATGAGGCCATAATTATAGACTTTAAATTAATAGACTTTAAAACAAAGAGTATAACAAAAGACAAATAAAGGCATTACATGATGATAAAGAGGTCAACTAAATAAGAAGATATAACATTTTTAAACATATATATACCTAAGAGTGCCTAAATATATAAAGCAAACATTAAAAGGCATAAATAGATAAATTAACACTAATAGAACAATAGTAGAGGACTTTAATTCCCCACTTATATCAAATGGATACCATCCAGACAGAAATTCAAAAAGGAAACACTGACCTTAAATGACACATTGTATCACATGGACTAGATAGGTAGCAATAGAACATCCCATCCAAAGGAGCAGAATTACCTATTCTTTTAAAGTCCACATGGAACATTCCCCATAATAGATCACATGCTAGCCAAAAAACAAGTCTCAATAAATTTAATATTACTGAAATCATATTGAGGTATTTTCCCACAACAACTGTATGAAACTAGAAATCAATTACAGGAAGAAAACTGCAGAAAATACAAGCATGTGGAGACAACATGGTACTAAAATAAAAAGCAATAGGTCAAGAAAGAAATCAAAGAGGAAATTTAAAAAAATACCTTGAGAAGAATGAAAATATAAACACAACTTTCAAAAATCTATAGAACACAATAAAAACAGTTCTAAGAGGGAAATTTATATTGATACAGAAAAATATCAAATAAACAACCTAGTTTTACACCTAGAGGAATTAGAAAAAGAACAAAGCCCAAAATTATTAGACGAAAGGAAATGATAAAGATCAGAGTGGAAATAAATGAAATAGAGACTAAAGGGCAATAGAAAGAATAATGAAACTAAGAGCTGTTTCTTTAAAAGAAAACCAAAATTAATCTTTAGCCAGACTCATCAAGACAAAAAGAGAGAGGGCCCAAATAAAGTAAATTAGAAATGAAAGAGGAGAATTTACAACTAATATCATAGAAATACAAACAATGATAAGAGACTACTATAGATAAGTTTAGGTCAAAAACTGGACAACGTAGAAGATATAAACAAATTAGAAACATATAATCTTCCAAGACTGAATATGGAAGAAATAGAAAATATGAACAGACAAATTACTAGTGATGAAATTAAACCAATAGTCAATAAACTCCCAACAAACAAAAGTATAGAACCAGAAAGCTTCACAAAGGAATTCTACCAAACATTTAAAGAGTTAATACCTATCCTTCTCAAACTATTCCAAGACAAAATACAAATGAAAGGAATGCTTCCAAACTCATTCTATGAGGCCAGCATTACCTTGATATCAAAACCAGACAAAGACATTACAAAAAGAGAAAATTAGAGGCCAATATTCCTGATGAACATAGATGCAAAAATTCTTAACAAAATATTAGCAAACTGAATTCAACAATACATTAAAAGGTTCATACATCATGATCAAGTGGGATTTATTCCAGGGATGCAAGGATGGTTCAATATTTGCAAATCAATCCAAATTAAACACCATATTACCAAATGAAGGATAAAAATCATATGATCATCTCAATAGATACAAAAAAAGGATTTGACAAAATTCAACATCCATTCATGATAAAAAAGACTCTCAACAAAGTTGGTAGATTGGTACTATAGCTCAACACAATGGCCAATTTTTTTTTTTTTTTTTTTTTTTTTTTTTTTTAATTTTTGCTAAGAACATAGTATTGATTTAACAACAAGTGATTGGTCTTACATGTGTTACTATGCACCATTACTTTCTCTGTTCAAACAACCAAAACTAAACAAATCAAATGCAATGCTATTTATTTTTTGTTGATTTTCACAGGTGATCCTTTGATGTTGAGTTTGTCCACAGAAACATTTGATCTTCTCCCACGTTCAATGGCTGGACTTAGATGAAATTTCTCCCTTCTTTTAAGTTCTTGGGATCCTGAATTCTCATGACCAATGCTTCACATCCTAGAGTTTTCTAGATTGTACCACTGTCCCCTTGGTTGGTACTTCAGAATCTCATTTTGCCACTCATCATCAAAAGCATGAGCATCACTTTCATTCATATTGATGAACTCTTGATTGACCTCTTTATCTCCAGTCTTGCTGTTCTTTGACTTTTTCTTTTTTTTTTTTTTTTTTTGCGGTACGCTGGCCTCTCACTGTTGTGGCCTCTCCCGTTGCAGAGCACAGGCTCCGGACGCGCAGGCTCAGCGGCCGTGGCTCACAGGCCCAGCCGCTCCGCGGCATGTGGGATCTTCCCAGACCAGGGCACGAACCCGTGTCCCCTG
Source organism: Neophocaena asiaeorientalis asiaeorientalis (assembly GCF_003031525.2). Lineage (NCBI taxonomy): Eukaryota > Metazoa > Chordata > Mammalia > Artiodactyla > Phocoenidae > Neophocaena > Neophocaena asiaeorientalis. Next base: position 4,785,957 of record NW_020173201.1, read on the forward strand.
CATCGGCAGGCGGACTCTCAACCACTGCGTCACCAGGGAAGCCCTATTCTTTGACTTTTTAATGACATGAGTTTGGTCATGAAGGTGATGACCAACAGCCATTTTTTCTAGTCCACTCTCAAGAATCTCTCAGTGCCCTCCTACTTTCTTTTATTCCTCCTGGAGCCCTGCGACTTTTACTTGAGGTCTGGAAAATCTTTGGTTGTTCATCTCCTACTTTGGAATAAGTCATAACTGAGGAAGAACTAAACAAATGTCCATTTGGATCCATTGAAAAGTGACCAAAGTTTCTTTGTAATTCCTGCATACTGTTTCGTATATTTAACATTATTTGGTCCATTGACTGAAGAGGGTTGACATCTGTACAAGTCAAGGAGTTTTCTCCATCCTCATGTCCCGAACGGTTACAAGCTCTTCCTCTACCAACAGAGATGCTGAACATGTCTCTTCCAAAAGGTTCAGAAAAATTTCTCATCATCTGTCGCATACTTTCTCAGTGTGCCATAAAAGAATCAGAGAAGGGATCATCCTCAAAGCTGCTGCTCAGCATCCCGAACATCCTGGCTCTGTCTCAGGTGGCGACATTCACGGACAGACTGGGAAACGATGCAACTTGCCGCGGCCGCATCCTGAGCCAGCCTGTTCAATTATGGCCATTTATGACAAACTCACAGCTAACATCATACCCAATGGTGAAAAGCTGAAAGCTTTTCCTCTAAGATCAAGAATAAGACAAGGATGCTACTCTCACCACTTTTGTTCAACATAGTATTGGAAGTCCTAGTGCCAGCAATTAGATGAGATAAAGTAAATAAAAGATATCCAAATTGGAAGTGAAGAAGTAAAACTGTCACTATTTGCAGATGACATAATACTATATGTAGAAAACACTAAAGACTTCACAAAAAAATTACTATAACTAATAAATAAATTCAGTACAGTTTCAGGATACAACAAATTTAATATACAGAACTCTGTTGCATTTCTATACATTAATAATGAACTATCAGAAAGAGAAATCAAGTAAACGATCCTACTTACAACTGCATTAAACAGAATAAATACCTAGGAATAAATTTAACCAAGGAGATAAAAGATCTGTACTCTGAGAACTCTAAGATGTTGATGAAAGAAATGGAAGATGACACAAATAAAAGGAAAGATATACCTTTTTTGTGGACTGGAATAATTAATATTGTTAAAATGCCCATACTATCTAAAGCAATCTACAGATTCCATACAATCCCTATCAAAATAATCATGGCATTTTTCACAGAACTAAAACAAATAATCTAAAAATGTGAAAAGGGGATGATATCAGAATAAAATGAATACACTTAACTTTGGGGGAAAAATCACTCCTCTGTTTTATTTTGTTTCATTTTTCTCATGTTACTATAGACATGTGCTAAATTTTAAAGACTGGCCCTTTACCTATATATTTATCTCTAAATCTACTGCACAGTTCATGAAAGAAAATACTGAATTAGCAAAACTTTGTTTCCTTTCAGCTCTAACATTCAATAATTCTGTAAAGCATCTGTACTCAGCTAACTTTAAATGATACTATATTCAAAATACGTGCTCTATCTAGTTAATCTTGCCTTGATCTTACATTTGGTATTACTATCTGGCTTTTCCTCTCTTCTTCCTGATTTCTCTGTCAGTGAGGGTTCCACCATCTTAATTTTGTAACAGAAACCATTTAATCTCACACTTTGAATTTCTGGATTGAGGGCATTCTTAAATAACATTATTATTTTTTACCCTGAACTGAAAGCATTTTCCTCATCAACCTTTCTCAACTAATGCTGCCAGGAAAGAAAATAAAGGCATAACATCTTATTATTTATCTGTCACTCCTTCATGGTCACAAATTCTATTTGGAAAAAAAAAAAGCTGCAAAGTGCCCCTACTCATAGAAGGCCCAGCCCAAGTCCTGTGTCTATTTTAATTCTGGTTTTGTAAGTCCCATCACCCTGTAAGAGTACTTGTACAAAATGGCAATGTTAGATCTTTGTCATGACGTTCTTTAACTATACAGGCTTGAATTCACTTAGATAAATAATTGTATATTTATCTAGATAATTATATATAATTATAAATAAATTATCTAAATAATTAGATAAGTGTTTAGAACATCTTTTATTTACTATTTTGTCATTATTTCAATAAGTTGATTTGCCAATTGGTAAATACATTGCAAATATGTAAGCATATTTTTGTTTTCTTTTGTTTTGTTTTTCTTTACAGATTTCCCTCTGCCATATTCATTTAACATTTAATATTCTTTAGGTGTCCTATTCTCCAGCATCTTTAGCTAATTTCAGGTAGGTGTCCAATGACAACACTTTAATTTGTAAAACATCTTTTCAAGTTTAACTTAACCATAGCATTTCTAATCCAAAAGAACATTTTAAATCGAAAGGAAATTATTTTTGATAATTGTGTTAAAAAACAAGCCTGGATGGTTCTTTAAATGATACGTGTGCCCATTTTTGTAATTATTTCTTTCAGGTCAAATCAATTTTTAAGTGTATTCCCATGATACTATTTCAGTTTGCCCAATGTCCAATAAATGCTGCCCTTATCAGAAATTAAAAAACAATACCAAGGAAACAGATAAGTATCTTAAAAAGTGAAGGTGATTTTGGGTAAGTAATTAAAATTAAAACAATGTTGTAGGTTGGAGACACGGAATGCATTTTATGAATACTGAAGGTTATCTTTTCCTTTGACTCATAAATCAGACCTAGAACTTATGCTTTTTAACATCAAATTGAGAAAAAAAAACTGATTCCAAAAAGAAAGCAATTTACCAGTAAACAAGTAAATTATCATAATCATAGGTGATTTTAAAAAAGGAAACAAAATATAAAATGACAGTGGCCTAAAATAGATAAATATTCTATAATTCTCCAAACATGTTACATTATAAAATTCATATGACTTGGATATGAGTATTCCTACTTAAAGCCAGTAAAGGATGCCTTGTGGGGAGTGGAAAAAATAAGTAAAGGGGGGTCAACCATACGATGATGGATGATAACTAGACTTGTGGTGGTGATCACTCTGTAGTGTAAACAGATTTTGAACTATAATGCTGTACACCTGAAACCAGGTGTAATATAATATAGTATAATGTAATTTAAAAAAAGGATACCTGTGAGTAACACAGCTTAGGGAGACTCTTGCACCTTGCCAGTTTGTGCCATTATCCAAATTGCTTTCATAAAAGCAAGACTTATTATAAGATAAATTAAGATAAGGCAAGATAAATTATAAGATAACAACTGTCCTTATTCCGTTTTACACCTTCTTAACCACCCAGACAAAACTGTAAATTGTGGGGTGTGAAAAATGTTGCCATGATGAAACGACATAGTGAGTGAGGGCAATGATGGAGATGGGAACAGCATCAAGGATGACTTTTCCCCCCTCGGTTGAGCCAACAGACTCATTCCTGTTCTCCACTGATATCCTCCTCTCACATCTGTCCCCACTGCTCAGTCAGCTGAATTATGGGCCTCCCCAAGTGTACAGGGCAGCCCATGCTGGTGGGAGAGTCCTATTACTGCCCACCTCAACACAAAGCTCTTAAAGACTCTGAATTTTAGATATGAAATAGATTAGGGATCATCTACTTCACACATATTTAAAGTGAATCATAAATCCCAAACACTGTGGTGATATGATTCAGGTTCACTAGGTTGAATATCTGACATTTCGATTTTATAAAGTGGAAATTTGGGAGTAGGCATGTTTAGATGTACTTCTCAAGTTTTCCCAAGGTCCTGTACAATTACTGGTTATAACACCCACACACATACATACACACACTTTTCTCTGCACTCAAGACTAGAATGCAAATAAATGAGACTAAAGTTACATTACAGAGCTACTTAAATCTACTCAAGTTTTTTAACATTTTCAGAAAGAAGACATTTAACTTTGGTTATTTAGGTATTATTAATACCTAAATACTTAGGTTATACTACCTGAGAGCGACTGGACTGGGACACTGCCAGGAAACTTCTGCTCACCTTAATTTTTTTCAGCTCTATAAGCACATTGTCATTCATCTCTCAATGAACACTTACTGCTTGAAGAGCACCCTCCTGTTAGTAGTTCAACTAAAGTTTCTGTCCTCAAGCCAACATGTAGCTGTACTCTCAAATTCTGCCATGAATTGGGCTGTGCGTATCCTGCTTTTCCAAGGTTACCACCCCTTTATTCTGAGCACTCTGTTCTCTCCTTATTCAGAAGTCTGACAAGCTTCCAGGATGTCAGAAGAGGAATACAATGGTTCTCTCAGACACAGATGGTTCCTCTTTCTTTCTTATTCTTCTTTCAAGGAGTTAAAAAAAAATGTTTTTGTTGATGAACACAGAAAATAAACTCAAATTACATAACAAAAATTTGATATATCAACAAATACATGCAGATATTTAAATGATGATAAAGTTGTAACAGAGGGACAAAGAAAAAAAATGTACTAACATCTCTATCCAGAACTCTTCCCGTGCTGTTCAGGAAAAGCATTTGTTTAACAGGATCCAGCAATACCCAGTAATCCACGTTGTCCTTTAAAGAGAGTTCTATGGTTGGCTCTGGTCCTCCAGCAGTCCCTTTGATCAGCATGTTATCCACCAGAACAGTACCTGCAAACCAAAGAGAATTACTTGAAAATATATTCTACCTGTATGCATTCTTTAACAAAGATCATATGCTTAAACCCCAGCTGACTTGCAAATCTGTCTCAAACCAAAGATATTCAACTTCATATCTGTCATGATATAGAAAATGTCCTGCTTCAAAAAGGCAAAAATACCTTTATAATGCTATTTATAAATGATATTTTTGGGAGGTGAGGTGGGAGACAGATTCAAACACTTGGTGAGTCTCATCATCTATTTCTTGCATCCTTTTAACAGCATGAATCTGTTCCCCGCCCTGTCCATCACTTCTCACAGGAGTTATCACTGAATTTTATCCTGAACAAAAGAAAAGCCTATAATAACAGAGGCTGATACTTCAATTCACTCAGTAAGACTTCTGATATGAAAAGAGATATCCTGAAAATAAGAGAAAGGAAGAGATAAAGAAGTAGCAGAGACTCCCATGGTGAGAACTGCTTCTTTATCTTTTATCTTAGAGCAAATCCATAAACCATAAATCTTAATGTGAAAGACAAAACTAGTGTTCAGATACACAATAGAAGCCATTCTTCCCTAAGACACGTCTGGGGTACTCAACTAGAACAACATACTATTTTAATGTGACATTTCATTGTTTGCTTTCTTATTATTCTTTCCATGGGCTGAATTGTAGACACTTGTTGAGTAGGAGCTGAAGCAAGAGATCTCTAATCTCTCCAACTCTGTTAAAGATTCCATCTATTTTAAAAATTGAATGCAAACAGCACTGATGCAATTCAAATCCCCTCTTTTTTCCCATGCTGAAATGATCCCTTTGACAAACAATAATGTACTATAGCTTACAGCAATCATTTTCAGCTGATCCATTTTACTAAACTTATGGTATAAAGAAGAGATGTGGCCATGCAAATAAAATGTACCCTCCTAAGGACATTAGAATAAATGTCACATATCTAGAAAATTCATTGCCTTAGGATAGCATACAAGAATATATAATCTATAAATATGAATCTAGCTTGAAGAATAATAATGTAATATGTATTGCTGCATTTTCATAAGGCACAAAATTGGCTTCAATGTTGTATCATTGCACAATTACAAATAAAAAGGAGGTCTCTGGAAGATTTTTCTCAGCAAGTTAATAACAATAATAGTAATAATAATAATCTATAATAATTCTTTATCATGTTATTACTAATGAGCTTTATCTCACTAGGGAATGTTGAAATGAACCATTCTTTTATAACAATATATCTAAATAATGTTTAAATATACACTCACACACATACTTTTCTAAATGGCAGATTATTTACTTCTACTTTTTCACTTACTAGTACACATATATGTAAATATATGAGTGAAACTGACCCTGCTATTTTTTTACTCAACTAGCAAATATATAATCTACAGATATTACATCCAAAAGTATAGATCAGACAATGATGGCATTTTCTGGTCTACAAATATGTTCTAGGCCTGAGTATACACTCTTACAAATACTTCATACAACTAACCTTTGAAAAATTATTTGGCCTGTGTTTTCAATATGTAATTAAGAAATTAAAGGGGATTATATTTTCTGATTAAGAAAAAAATAAAGTATAATAAGTAGGTCAACTAACATTTATGCCTTGACTCATAATGCATAACAGCAGTAATAGCAGGTCTTTCTCTAGTGTACATACACTCTATGGAGGTTCATGAAGGGAAGGCATAATAAACAATGGTTGAAATCAGGAAAAAGGAATTCACTTAGTTTGACACTCATGTCATAGAAGTGAAGAGAGCTGGCCCTGGAACTGACAGTTAGAATCTAATCCTGGATCCACCATTTAAGAGCCATGTGAAAGTGGACAGATTACATAACTACTCACCTTCAATTTCTCTCTTCTACAAAATCAAAAATCAATACCACAATGGAAGAGGTATTTTTTATTATAGCACCATATGTATGCACTTGAAAAAAAAACTTGTATTCTTGTATCGAAAGCACTAACAAAAGCTGAAACAGTCACAATCAAAATACTAGCACAGTTAAGTATTTAATGACATTTTCTTCAAGCATCATAGTCAATATTTACAGCCTTAAATATTGGGGTTTATGCTTCTTCCTTCAAGAAGTAGGTATTGAGGGTCATTTGCTTCTAAATGCAGATTTTTTTCAATGAAATTGAAAATTCGATCCAGCATTTAGCTTTCTTCATTAATCTATTGTTTTAAACTCAGAAAAAAATTTCACACCTCCTTCATCTGTACCCACAGCTTCTCCATATTAACATATTATCAATCATAACCACTAATGTAAACTCTACTTGCATTAAATAAAGTTGCTGCAGATCTTCAGCTTTTTTCTTAAGATCTGCTTACATAGTTATTTATTTTTAACTGTGATAAAAATGTGCCCAGAATATGTTAAAACATAAATATACTGTAAAATACCATATGAATCAATAAAATCCCTTCCTTATACCAACTCCATTCCCCTATTTACCAATGTGTATAAGATAATTTGCATCAAAGAAGAGCTGTTGGGTTGATCTGATGACTAAATGAGATAATGCATGTGAAGTACTGATTGCAGTCCCTGGTATAGAATAAGCAATTGACAAATGTGAATTATGTTTATTGTTGTTAATGTTATTAATTATATTATATATATTTATATTATATATTAATTATAGTACATTAACTCCATTTTGGAAGCAAAAGCATTTGAAACTAAAGCAAAATGACTTACTTTATGTCCCAGAAGTTTTTACAAACCAAGTCTACTCTTCATGTCACAAAGCTAAGGCATGTGTGGCAAGCCATCTGAAGAATTCATAGGGGCCCAAAGGATTTGAATGCAAAGTAATCTCTCTGGGAAGTTAGAAGGTAGGGAGAGAATGCTCACTATCGGTAAACTTGTAAAGATAATTCTTTGTCTCTGGTGATGGCAATCCATCCAAGGATTGATAGGCAATCCCTGCTATCACTAGGGAGTGACCCACTCTTTCCACTTTCTAACTTCACACAATTTTGATTTTGCTCATAGAAACTAAAATTAGATTTGATGGCAAGAAAAGGATCTTATTCAACAAATTCATAGTAGTAGTGATCTTTAGCTTGAACACTTTTTACTCATCCCCAGCACACATTTGGTTCTATTAGGGACTACACACACACACACACACACACACACACACACACACACACACACACACACATTTATTATAGGAACTAAATCATAACTGGATATTTAATATTTTCCTGAAAATTGTATTTGCTTCTTTAAATAGGCAGTTATAACACAAGTGGGTTACTTTCTAAAAATGCTATGGAGGTGGCAGTGAGGAGAGGGGTCCATTGCCTTTCTAATTAACCTAATTCAATGACTCTGAAAGAGTAAGTTCTACAGGGAAAGAGTAACTGACTGTTTGGGTTCATTCCAAACATTAAAATAAGAAAATCACTCTGTGCACAGAACACACTACTTGCTAGAAAACAATTAATTATGCAAAGGTGTATAACCAATATGAATTGCATAAAATCTCTCCCAACAATCTTTCCCCAGTTTAAGTCAACTAGAAGAATGTTCAGCTACATCATATAGGCAGAAGCATCCATTGCATTTTCTTGTATATTACTCCTTGCAAATGAAACCATAAACAAAGCTCCCAAATGTACATTATTTGATTAAAACAAAGTTTTTTAAAAAGTGAAATTACAGCTAATATATAGTTTTTCAGTGAGGTTAAACAGTAAGCATAGCCATTATGTAGTTGTTTATTGAGTAAAATCTAGATTCCAAGATTATCAGGCTAAGTAAAACTCTTCTTATGCTCAAATCCTCATCTTTGTTGAAACTTTGCTGCACTTTTCTTGATTTTTCACACTTCTTGGTTTACAATTATATAAACTACACATTTTAGCTAAGCCTATGTTCATATCATATCTAGATAACTACTTGGTAAAAGGGAAGGAAATATATGTGTATCCAGCAACTTCATAAAGAAAATAGCAATATTAATTGGGCTGTGTTTGAATGCTGGGGATATATTAGCCACATACAATATTTGCTAAAGATGGAAAATGATACCAATCAAGTCAATAGTGATGAAACTAAAACTTACAAAAACTAAAAGCATACTTCTTTGCAAAACTATGTTAGTCTTTAAAATTTATATTTTATTTACTTCAAAAGAACAAACCATTACAAAATGGCCAGCTTTGTTCCAGTGTACTTCACTCACATTACTTAAGTAACAATACCTTTTATTTACTTATATTTTACTTCATGATGCATAACAGGTGATATATCAAGTATGGCATAGGCATACAAGTATAAAACTTTAAGAATAAAGGGATTTTTTTTCCCTTCTAGTCTTAAGTTTTTCCTTAGAAATTAATATAAATATCTTGACATTTAGACAATTGGTAGTATCTCTATGCTGTTGTAAATAAAATCTTAAGTAAATGTATGTATGTTATGCATTTTGATGTAGAAGGCATGTTCATTTGCTCAACTAAAAATAAGATCACAGAATTTTAGTATTAGAAAAGAACCTACCATCTCATATATATATCATATATATATATGGAAAATGAAGCCAAACCTCTGGTATCTCCAAATTTCCCTACCCCGAGCATTGAAATAACCAAGGTGGCATAGCTAATAAAACCATATCCAAGACCAAATCCCAGGTTTACTAATTCACAGTTTAGATATCCTTTCCCTATATCTTGTGTTTACCTTGGAAATACACAAACTTTTTAATTTAAATATGAAATTATGGGGACTTCCCTGGTGGTCCAGTGGTAATGCAGGGGACGTGGGTTCGATCCCTGGTCAGGGAACTAAGATCCCACATGGCGTGGGGCAACTAAGCCCACACACCACAACTACTGAGCTCATGTGCCTCAACTAGAGAGACTGCGTACCACAAACTACAGAGCCCAAATGCTCTGGAACCCACATCCTACAACTAGAGAGCCCACGAACCCTGGAGCCTGTGTGCCACAACTAGAGAGAAGCCCACGCACTGCAACAAAGAGCCTACACACCGTAATGAAAGATCCTGCACACTTCAACAAAGATCCTGCGTGCCACAACTAAGACCCAATGCAGCCAAAAATAAAATAAATAATAAATAAATCTTTAAAAAAATGTGAAATTACAAAAACCTTGTTAGTTTTGTTTTGAGTTCATGGGAAACTCACACAAAAATCCAGTTGATGTATAAATTCATTATTTGGATTGTTGTGCCCTACAATTTTCTGACAACATTTAAAGGGTTAAAATGGAAACAATTCTAAAGATACAGGGAGAATAGTACAATGTAATTATCAACTACCTGACCTTAGAACTAATTTTCCTAAATTATAGCCATAAGAATAGATACAGTCTCTGACCTTATAGCTAACAACTCATAAAAGAGAATAGATAGTTGACATTAAGGATAACCCAATAAAACTTCAGGTCAGACTTGGAGTATCAGTTTAAGAAATGAACATACTAACCTAGAATCCCTTGGGACAAATATTGTACCTTCTTTCCACTGTGGCAGAGGGAAGAATACTGAAGAAAGAAGCTGGATCCTGAGCTTACAGAAGCTAAAATGGTTCCATGGTAGACAGACTCTTAAGGTACCCCCTATATGCCTGCCTCCTGGTTTTATGTGATTCCCTTCCCCTGAGTATGGGTGGGACCTATGACTTGCTTATAATCAAAATAATATGACAAAGGTAATGGGAAGTTATATTTATGTGTACATTATGTGGTTATGTTACATGAGATTCTAGTGACTATCTTGTTGAAGCTCTTTCTCTCTCTTTCCCTTGCTGGATTTGACAAAACAATTAGCCATGTTGGGAGGCTCACACGGCAAGGAACCAAGGCAGCCTTTAAGAGCTGAGGGTAGTCAGATGACAGGCAGTCAGATACAGAGGACTTCAGTCCTACAACCACAAGGAAGGTGATTTTGCCAAGCCCGAGTTACCTTGAAAGCAGATGCTTCCCTAGTCAAGTCTGAGCTGAGACTGTAGCCTTGACAACACCTTGATTATAGTCTTGTTGACACCATAAGAGAACCTGGTTACACTACGCCTGGACTCCAGGCCCAAAGTAATTGTGAAATGATAAATGTGTGTTGTAAACTACTGTTTATTTCAATGTTGTTATGCAGCATTAGACAGCTAAGACAGCCCTAAAGCCAAAAGATCTATGTTCAAAATTTTGGCTCCACTACTTACTAAATCTGTGATCTTAGGCAAGTTCCCAGGTTCTTATAATCAGCAATATGCATTGTTATGAAAAATAAAGTAATGGATGTAAGTAAAAGCACATAGTTAATACATAATACTTTTCATCTCACTGTCACTGGGATGGGAGTTTGTATAGATTAAAGCATATAAAGGTGTTATTCATACTATTTCATTAAATTTGGAACACTAGCCACACATTTTAAAATATAACATCACTTTTTTAACTAAGATAGAGGAAGCATACATGAAACCCAACAGAAAAAGAGAAGACTGTGCATATGCATAACAGAAAATAAAAGTGGGAGGGGCAACAGTTTATTTACAGTTATCACTGAGAATTTGTCATGAAGCAAAGTCCATTTCTTCCTGGTGTAAATAAAAGTGAACAAGCTAGCAAGTAAGGGAGGTCATATTACTGAGGTCAAAATGCTTATCAGCATTTACTTACTCTATCAGCTGGGCTAAATGATAAAATATAAACGCTAAGTGAATTATACTATATCCAATTCACAGGCATATGAAAATGATGAAGGTTCAGACTCTCAGAATACTGCAAGATTTTATTTTCAGACCATCAAACTGATGCAATTGAAATAAAGAAACAGACCATACCATACATTTTTTTAAAAATATAATGATTATAGAATGGCAGTTAAAAAATTGAGCCAGATCCCCTATTTCCTCCCACTGGCAGCTGCTGTTCTCTCCACCTTAAGAAATCTTTTCTCTCGATTTAAACAAATCCCTATACAACCTTATTGAGTGATCCCATAAAGATCCCCTGCTCTCAAAGCTGATGAAAAATGACGTTCATCTAATGAAAGCACATTCAAGACCGAATGTCTGTTATATGACATTGCTATGTTAGTAAATGAAGAATTTTTGCTTCATAGCACAACTCCTCAAAAGAGTAGCTCATACTCCCTCTGCCACACCTCAACTTACATGTTTTTGAAAATATTCCAGTGAGGCTTTCAACCAGATGTCTCACCAGAAAAGTTTTTGTCTAGTTCTTATTAAGAGCCTCCACGTTCTTAAATTCGGTAGTTGGTTCTCAATCTTCAACTTTATCACCAACATTTCACATGGTTAATCACCCTCTCCTTCATATACCTCTTCTCTCTTACCTTTCAGAATACCATATTTTTCTGACTTAGTTCACATCACTGTTTGCTCCCTCATGGTCTCCCCTGCTTATTCATACTTGTCTCCATGACTTTATTCTTTGTATATATTCTGCATTTTTTTTCTTTTTTGATTGTCTCATCCAGGCTTATATATACTCTTGACTCATGACTCCCAAATATAAATCTCCAGTCCAGATCTCTTTTTCCTCTTTTCTGGACCAAAAACACACATCTTAACTGCCTCCTCCACATCTCTACTCATATGTCGAATAAGCAAATCAAATTGAGATCTCATCATAATGAGCTTTGGATCTTCCCACACACATCTATGCCTATTCCTCATGGTGTCTTTCTCACATCAGAAAAAGGAAACTCCTTCTTTGCAATTTTTCCAGGAAGAAATTTTATTAGTCATTGTTGACTCACTGTCTCTCATGTCCCATATCCAGTTTCTGAGAAAATACTATTATATACAGAATATAACCAGATTTGACCTTTTTGCTTTACTACCTTTATTGCTATCAACTTGGTCTGTGTCAACATTATCTCTTGACCAGAGTACAGCAATAATGTCCCAAATGATCTTTCTGTTTCAGACCTTGCTCTGTCACAGTCCATTTTCAACACAATAGCCAGAGTTACCCTTCTAAAATATGTCAGCTTACAACTTTCTAGTGGCTCCCAATCTCCCTGAAAATAAAAGCCGATTTCTTATATTATTCCAAAATGCCTGCTTTGATTCTGTTCTTTTAGCCACTAGCCTACAAACTATTTCTCCAACAGACTAAACACACTCCAACTTAGTACATTTGCCTTATGTCCTCTACCTAGGATCTCCCTCCCCAGAAAGACACAAAATCTGCTTTTACTACCTTCTGCTTTGTACTCTAATATCGCTTTTTCAATGAAGCCTTCTCTAATCACTCTATTTAATGACCTGACATACCATATACAACATATCATTTATATTTTCCTATTCCCTCCAGCAAGCATCTCCCCACTCCAGATTAACTCCTGCATGATCCATTAGGAATTGTAGTTCTCTTAAGTAATGGATTTATTTTAACCTTATAGATAATTTGAAATTTGTGGCTGGAAATAGTTCCTTTTTTTTTTTCCACTAGCTATCAGAAAGCTTAGATTTAAAAGCATACCTCATCACTGACCGGTGAATATATTATTGTGACATGCATTTTTTTAGCCTCAGGTATTTTATCCCCATCTTTATTTTCTTCTTTTATCTCCATTCTCATTCATAATATTATATAATATTTTATACATTTAAAAAGTATCCAGAAGAACAACTGTGATATAAATATATGAAAACAATTAGACAAATGCATTGTTTCCTTTTCTTTTGTTGTTTTTCTTGGGGCTATGGCCCCAGATATGTTATTAGCCTTTTCAGAAAGCAAAATTATAATAAGTACAAAGCAATTAAAAGATCTTCTCAAATACCGTTATATGCCAAAGTCATCTTATTTTTTCACCTGCTCTAAGAATTAGTATTTAGTACAGCAAGATATATCTTGTATCTGTTCAGAGGTCTCTGTTAGAAATGTCCTTGCACTATGGGCTCCATGTGTACAAAGAAACAGTTACTAAAACTTATCATCTCTTTCTGTGACCCAACAATTTTATTCCTAGGTTCAGACGGAAGAGAAGTTCATGTATATCAGAGGGTATGTGTGTATGTGTGTGTATGGAACAAAGAGAGAGCCAAACATGGAGGAAAAACAACTTATCTCTGAGGTTTGTGGAAAATGAACGTGCACATACTCACATATTTATGTGCACTGATAGCGTTTTCTGTTTGGAACATAAAATTTAGCAATAGAATAAATTTAACATTGAGTAATATTTCTCTCCCATGTCTTTATAGTTGACCGTAGTTGACCAGGAGCAGCCATTTTAAACAGTTTGGTCCGATATTCATAGACTCATCTGGGCATCTACCATAGTGTTAGCAATCAGAGAGCTCTGTCCTAGAATTGTGAACTTTAGTTCCAGAAAGAAAGGTCTGTTCTTTTTCATGTGGCTGCGGTTTAAATATAAAGCTCAGGTTTCCTCCTTTTGAAGAAACTTACTTTAAAGGAAAGGAAACAAAACCTGATATGCACAGGAAGGTGTGATAGTAAACATACAACAGAACTAAGCAGTGTAGATGAGAAAGGAGGTCCTAAGAGTGTTTGAGACTGTAGTTTGTATTATTCATTTTCAGGGCTAGGTTATTTCACAGGATAGTTCTTTCCACCTGACTCTCGTAACTTAGGCATATGTGTGCTTATATACCCCCAAGGAAATATTTTAATATTTATGAAATAATTTTAAAATACTACTTTTGTAATGTACATTAAGCTAGAGGTTGTATATTTGTAAGTACATTTAGCTAACTTTATTTGAAAATTCATTTATATAATGTTATATGTCCACTAGTAATTATATGAGGAAAAACCAGTAAGATGAATGAGAAGTACATACTGAGCCACACTGGCATTTCTTTATTAGCTTTATTAACAGGAGGAGCACATAGGATTCAGGAATAGTAAGTAAAAGATGCTACTCAAGACTATTCACATTATACATAATTTATGTTCCTTACCCTCGGGCTACGCATAGTTCGCTCGAACAATGATTCCAGTATAGCAAAGAAACAGAAGCTCATGGAACAGATGTTGGGAACTAATTGTACATGGTAAGTGTTTCTCATTTGCTTTGGGGATATTCAATGATAATCACTCCTCTACTACTCTTAAATTCTACATATTTTCCTCATTTCTGGTCTCTGCTTAACATTTGAGGTATGAATGAACATCACTGTGGCTTCTATTCCATCCCATTCCATTTTTAAACCACTTCTCCTTTACCTTCAAGCTAAATAACTCAGCCAGAAATGAAAAACTCTAATATTAACAATACTAAATTCCTTCTAAGCCTTAAACCTATACCTGAACGTGAAATGTTTTAATTATACCACATAATGAAGCTACATGTGTTACAGCTGATATATATACAAACACACATTGAGACAAATGCATATGGAAAGAGAGAGAGAGAGAGTAAAAGAGAGTGCTGACAAATGAAGAAACCTAAATTTCTTTTCATTACAAATAAGTATTATGAGTTGTGAATGCCAGCATGGAATGGCAATGTGACTGAGAAAAGCATGAAAAGACATGAATGGAGTTCTTACTTCCTCATCATAATAGTGAAGATTCAATGGTATGTTGCTAATCTTACCGTTACCTTAAAAGTTTTGACTAGGCAGAAATGGTATCTTACTGAGTGAAGGAGGAAACATCAGTCGGTAAAAATGAAGATATCTTTTATTTCTGTATGAAAAAAAACTTTATAAAAAGTTTTTATTTTTTATATAAATAAAACTTTTTAAAATTTATAAAAATAACTTTATAAAACAACTTTATAAAAATATTAATCTTCCCTAGTTCTGTAATCTCATGTTTCCCAAATTGAGTTTTTTTAAATATAAAAAATAATGACAGCATACTAAGTCATTTCTCTTGTTCCTGTGTCCTTAATAAAATGTAATGGGATGTCTATCAAAAAATTGCATTGTTGCAAAATGAGAAAGCTTCTGATCCAGCCAGAGTACAGCTAACACAAGTGTATCATAACTTTTTATCATCAATATGTGATTGAAATTCTTAACATAAGTTTTAAGTTCTGAGAGCATTTTAATTAATAATTTAAGATGTTTGGCTCATTTCCATTTGAATTTAGATTGAGGCACTCTGAAAGCCTGGTTTAATCTGTATATTTAGAATGTATATAAAATCAGCCTCACTGCATGCAAATTGGGAGCCAACTCTCTGCTCTAATTACACTAGAACTACAAAGTCAGAACAATTTTCTAAGTAGTCAACTTATAAAGTTACTGAATGGGACAATATAACAACCTCCTTAACTGTTGTACTAAAAAGTTGAAATGTCTATCATTTAAACAGCTGTGTTTCTTATCTCAAGACCTTGGAGCAACATCCACCATTTGTGATCCACACAAGTGCCCCTTTTCTTCATCAAGCTTTGCCTCATATATTCAGTATAAAGAGCTCTCTCACTTCTTTGAAGACACAAATAATCCATCAAAATGATTCTTAATGCTCTTATTATATACAAACCTATACCTATTAATATGCATGTGATTTCAATTTCTAGGTTGTACGATTTTGATGGGCAGAGCTGTTCTGAAATTAGTTTTTGTATTCTTCATATCACCTAGTATTACACTTGTACAGTATAGTTTAATGCATGTTCTAGAATGGGAAAACAAGTAAAGAGGAAGGAAGGAAGGAAGGAAGGAAGGAAGGAAGGAAGGAAAGAAGGAAGGAAAGAAAGAAGAAAGGAAGGAAGGGAGGGAGGGAGGGAGGAAGGAAGAAGTAGGCAGAGGAAAGAAGGATTTTTTAAAAAAGGAAATAAAAATATGGATAAGCAAGTCTAGAACCTTGATATACTACAGCTCAGCAACAGAACACAGGTGCAGCAAACAATGATAACAAATGAATAGATTATAAAGAAAAATTTTTTAGAATATATAATAATTTTGCCTTAATTTTAGCCTGTGTAGAAACTAAGTCTGGTGTTAAGACACAGATTACTGCTATAAATTACATTCATCTTTCCATTCTTATTTCAATATATGATATTACAATATATATTACATTATATGAAATGCATAGTTCTTAGAAGATACACAAATAAAAGGAAAAAAATGCTTTTAACTTTTTGGTGACTATCACAGACACAGATATATTGGAGGATATGGTTATACAAAATATACTGCCTTATGTTTTCTATCTTTTAATGATATATGAATACCCCACTTTCAATGCATGTAATTATGCTTAGGATGTGATTCATGAAGTCCCTTAAGGATACCTAAAACCTTTTAGCATATAAATGTTCAACCTAATACCTTTTAGCATATAAATGCATATAAATGGCTATAGATGGATTATATGAAAGTGTGTGTGCGTGTGTGTGTGTGTGTGTGTGTGTGTAGAGAGGGGTCATTTTTAAAAAGGCTCTTACTGAGCCAATATATATATTTAGTATTTTCCTGCTGAGAGAGCAATTGTATTAACACAGACTTCACATTTCATTCTCTTTTAGCACTGTTCTTTTGGTACATCTGATTTTCATTCTTAAAGTCAGTGTCCCTATTAGAAGTTGACATGAAATATGTGGGGAAAAGCCACTTTTTAAATTCTTGAAATTTATGTACAAAGTAAGAAAAAGCAGGGATATATCTTGAAATATTTTTCATGTCAAACACAGATATATCCTAATAAAATGTAAGCATTAAGGAATACTTAGACTGATGTTCAGGGCTCAAAATATGATTTTAATTAAAAGAAAATTTGAATCCAAGTATGGTTATGACAGGCCTCTTTTACAGTATGTTCTTTTCATATATTCCCATAGTGGAAGAGGCTCATATAAATAAAAGTTGAAGGAAAAGAATTTATGCACTATTTTCTTTTGCCACATTATTTTTCTTACATATTTTTAAATAATTTTATTCTGCAATATTGTGTGTATCTTGGCATTCCTCAATAATTGCTTCTGAATCACAAAGAAAAATCAAACTGACCAAGATAGCTTTAATATACCTATTTCCCCCAGGATAAGTAAACCCTAGACACATTTCTTCCTAACTGCAGATGCCTGATCTCCCTTTTCTTAGAGTGTTTACTTTAGAAAAACTTTCCATTGTGAATTCTTTCTCTGCCTCCTTGACATGTAAATTTTATCTTAGAGCATCTTACCAGTTTTACAATGCAGGAAAATCTTTCTTGAGGACCTAGTAGCCATCCTTTTGAAATATAATCATCAAGAAAGACAGTGCCCCTCTCTCCTAGTCTTGTGGGAAGATAGGAACCTAACTCCTAAAGACAACAGTTAGCAAACAGAGTGACCTAATCACATGCAACGCCTCCCCCCAACTTTTTTCAGTATTTTCACACTACTTAAATCCCATAGTGTAAAAAAGAAAAACCAAAAAACCCCCAAAAAAGCCCTCTTGTCTTCTGTTTCAAAAGAGCTGAGTTATATGTAACTATATAAACATAATTTTAAATTGAAGAAAATGTTTTCCATGGACCCAGAGTCTAAAACAAATGACACAATATTTAAATAAAAACTTAAGAAAGACCATGGGAATATTATAAATATATATAACAAAACTGTATTTTTTTTCTGCCCAATGGTCACTCACAATACATTTGCGATAATGGTAAATATGGGTCAGTGAAATTTCTTGCCAGCTTGAAGATTCTTTGTGTATCTGCATGGGTGGTGTAAAGGGTTTATGAGCAAAATATTTGGTATATTTCAATATGAAGACTTTTCCACTATGTGAATCTTAAAAATCTTATTTTGAAATGGCAAGCCTATATCCCGTCAAAGTAAATTGACGCCTAAAAATATAGCTTGGCAAAAACAAACAGTGCAAAGTGAATAAAGAAAATGTTATTATAAAGCCACATTAACTATAGATTAAAAGAGATTTAAAAGGCAAAAAAAAAAAGAAAATGCTTTCCCTTAAAGAGATGAATATATTTTCATCATGTCATATATATCATAAAAGATGACTATATAAGTAATCCTTGGTTAAAATCAAAATTTTGGTCAATATACAATTAGGCTATGGATATGCATCAGACATTAATATTCTGAATAATATGTATTATTCCAGCTCCTTCAATAAGGCTGCAGTAGGAATCTAATACAATTTGCTATTCTTGCAGAGTAAAATTAATAAAAATAATTATTTATTCATCATCAAAGTATTATTCCCATGACAAAGACTGCATGAAAACAAACAAACAAAATTGCATTTGATTCCACATTTCTTCCAGGTATCTGCCAGAAAAAAAATCACGAAAAATAAAAAATGAGAGAGAGAAAACATGTCCCACACAAATAAAAGTGAGTTAAATCCTCCACCTATTATAGAGATTATGTATTTATTTCTCAAGTCTGTAGTGAATGTAATGGCTATACACAGGGAACATCCATTAATGAGAATGTGGTTTAAAAGTATTCAGTGATTTTCAGAGCAAGACATGTATATCTGAAACAATTGATAATTAAGTAGTTAAATTCATTTAGTCATAATTGTGAAAAACAGAAGGAAAATATTAAAGTGTTTTTAATTCTCAGAGATATTTCCTGATTTTTGTAGATTCCTTTCACCTCTATTCTATGCTAAAGCCTTACTTTGTATAAAAATAACTTGAACTCCAGATGGTCATTTCCCTTGAAGGTTTTTCTGTGTTAGTGTTATAGAATTACAGAATAATGACTTGAACATCACCTTACAAGAAAAATTTGTATATGAACTTTGGGGAAAAATGAGAGATTTGTGGCAAGAAAAATAAGGAAGTCATATATTCAGGAAAAAAAGACATTTTAGGTTAATTATATTTGCAGTGTGTCAACAAGAGTTACAAAACCATAAATACAGGCATTAAGTAGCCTCATTAAAATAACTCATTCTAATAACAAAGAGAAAAATTGAATGCTAACACTGATGATAATCATAATAGCATCAAAAAACGTCAAATACCTAGGATAAATTTTAAAATATATATATTTAATACCTCTAAACAAAGTACAAATAACAATAATTAAATAAAATGTGTATGAGAGAAATTAAAGAAATCTTTAAAAAATTGGAGGGATATGCTTTATTAATGGATTGGAAAACTGAATATTTTAAAGTTATCAAAATCTCATCAAATTAATTAATACATTTAATGCAAACCAATAAATATCCCAGAAATTTTGAAGAAACTGAAGATTTCACCCTAAAGTTTGTATAAAATTTCAAAGTGCCAAGTACATCTAAGATCAGCTTGAAGAAAACAAACTACATTGGAGGGCTGAACTATTAGATATCAATATGTATTCTAAAACTGTAGTAATCAAGGCAACATGGTATTGATGAAATCTTGACAAATAGTCAAGTGGAACAAAATATAGTCTAGAAAGAGATTCACTCATAAAAGATTCATGATGCTGAGCCAATTGAATATGCATATTTAAAATAAATGAAATTTGCTACCTCACAAAAGCACAAAACAGTATTAAATTGTAGAAAAGAAAATAATAACACTTCTAGGTGATAATTTAAGAGAATATTTTCAAGATCTTGGGAGAGGTAAGAGTTCCCTAAGCAGAAAAGAAAAGGCACTAAATTTAAGGAAAAGATAGACAAATTGCACTGTATTAATATAAAGAACTTATCAATAAATGATAATGCTATCAAAAGATTACACTATGAAAATTTTAAAAAATCAAACTACAGAGTATGGGATTATACATATATTGGACAAAATCCTATGTCCAGAGAACATAAAGAATTAAATTCAGTAAGAAAAATAAAGTAAAATAAACCACAGGTAATTTTTTAAAATGGAAAAAGACCTTAACAAACATGTTACAAAAGAGAATATCTACATTGTCAATAAACATATACAAAGATATTCTGCCTGTTTTTCAATCACAGAAATGCAAATTAAATTAACAATAATATACTGCAAACATCTATCAAAATGGCTAGCATTAAAAAGACATTATAGCACATACTGATAAGAATGGTATGCTTAAATACTACTAATGAGAGCGTATATTTGTAAAAGTATTCTGAGAAACAGCGTGGCTTTAACTACTAAGTTTGTACATAGGCAAATCTAATGACACATGCATTTTACTGTCAGGTATATACCCAAATGAAATAAGTGGCATGTATACCAAAAGTCATGTACAAGGATGTTCATAGCATCATTACTTATATTTGTCCCAAGTGGGGAACAACTTAAACATCATTAGTAGAATGGATATTCATTTGTATAATCATTCAGTGGGATTTTATACAACAAAGAAATGAATGCAGAGTTATACACATTAATATATATAAATCTCACAAACATAATTTTGAGCAAAAGAAGGTAGTCACAGAGAATATATGATTCCATTTGTGTAATATAACTGATTAGGAATCAGGACAGTGGTTAACTCTGAGGCAGAAAGAGTGAACATTTTGGGAACAGCATGAGCAGAACTTTTATCTACTTCCTGATATGGATGAGGTTACAAAGTTATGTACATTTTATAAAAACTCATTGAGTTTTTTGCATTTGTTCATATATAGGCTAAAATTCAGTAATTTTTTAAAGGTTAAGACAAGTTTAAAAAAGAAGAAAAATGTAATGTCTTGGATCTGCTATTGCCGTTACAATAAATTATATGTGACTTAGTTCAATAAATAGTAATATGGTGATATTTGAAATAATAATGACCTGAACAATAAGTCACATATTTTTAGATCACAATTATAGGATGGAAAAACAAGTTACATGATTATAGCAGTTACAAAGCTAAGAACGCATTTGTATATATGTTGAAAATGAAACAAGGGGAAAAGAGGTAAAATACACAGGATAAAACAAATTTATTTTATAATATATCACTCAAATTTTAGGTGATAAGACTATTGCCAACAATCAACAATGTAACTATCCATTAATTTATTCCCTAATTACATCCTCTCAGAAAAGCTTGCACAGGATAGGTGTTCCATAAATATTTGCTGACTGAATCTTACAAGTAACATGCTTCAATTCAACCTGATTCCCCTCTTAACCAATAACGCTGCAGACACAGAATACCTAAATATTCCACCTACATCTCTAATCCTTGCCTATTTGGCATATAGGTATAATATGAACAGTCTGGGCAGTGGTAAAGTAGGCTGTCTTTTAAGTGAAAATTGACACTCCTGAGTTACATCTGAAGCATGTAACCTTAATGAAGTCCACGCTTCCTGTAGTATTCGCAGGTACCAGCCTGGGCTATTCAACAAGATCACACCTACAGGGCAAGAGGCAAGATCACACTAAGTCCACTGTGGGGGTCAGGGCGGGGAGGGGGGAAGGAAGGCTTCTCTCAAGACCATGGGAAAACTTAAATTTCAGGTAGAAAATGAAAGTCATTGGGAAACAAAGAGCAGCCAAGCGATCCCTATTTCCATTCTTGAGTTTAGTCGTTAAGGCAAAGCCTCTGATGTAATCTGACTTCCACGAAAAACTATTTTGCAGTGTTTCTTAGAGAACTATGAACACTCAAGATCAGCCTTAATAACAGGGCTCTAATATCTTAATTGGTCTCAGCTCAAAATCTTAGCAATCAGTTCTTTTAATTCATGTTCAAAGTCATTACTCAGTGCACAAGCATGCCTTTTGAGTACTAGGCCAGAAAGGTCTAAACACTGCTATCATGAGTGCTCAGAAGTACCTTTACCTAAGAACAGAAATTAATGTAATATAAAATGAACAGTTATGACAAAAAACAAAATTTGATTAGTTAAAAACAAAATTATATTGATAAACCACTAGTAAGGCAGATAAACAAAGAAAACACAAATTACTTCTATCAGGAATGAAAGAGGTGACATTACTAGAGCTCCTATAAACACTAAACAAATAACAAGAGACTGTCATGAACAACTTTCCACCAATATATCTGACTCAAACAAAATTTACCAAAACAGACAAGTTAAAACAGGATATCTGAATAGCTCTATATTTTTCAAGGAAACTGAATTTTTTACCTAAAATTACTCCACAAAGAAAACTCCCAGTCTAGAGGACTTTACTGGTTAATTCTGTCAAACAAAAAAATAGAATTCTTGACTGGTTAAGAAGAAACAATCTTAAACGAACTCTTTTTAAAAATGGAGGGGAATGAAACATATCCCTTCTTGTTTTATGATACCAAACCTGACAAAGATACATCAAGAAAATATAAGTATAGGATAACATCCTCATTACCTTAGAGGCAAATATACTTAATAATAAAATTATTAGAAAAACATTAGCAAATCACACCCAGCTATATATAAAATGGATAATACCTCACGATGAAGTTGTTTTTATACCAGAAATGCAAGGTTAGTTTAAAATTTACAATAAATTAAATCCTATTAACAGAATGAAGGAGAAGAAAAAATAAGTCAAACAACATAGAAAATTTGTTTATTAAAATCAGACACCCATTCAATATAAAACAAATTCAGCAAACTAGAAATAAAAGGTAACTTCCTCAATCTGGTAAGCAACATCTAAAACAACAACAGCGACAATAACTACAACTAATACCTACAAGATGGCAAGAGTATCCAATCTTATCACTTCTATTCAGCACAGTGGCTAGAAATCCTAGCTAGTGCAATAAGAGAAGGAACAAAAGACACTAGGTTAAAAAGTAAGAAGCAAACTACTGTTATTTATAGACACATAATCTATTTATAGACACACAATTATATACATAATCTTAAAGAATCATCAAAATAACTACAGACAGTGTGGGGAGAAAAAAGAAATAGGTGAGGGAGATTTAAAAGTACAAATTTTCAGTTGCAAAATAAATGAGTCATGGTTTTGCAATGTATAGTATGTGGAATATATTCTATAATTATGTAACATTCTTTTACAGTGACAGATTGTAACTAGACTTATCATAGTGATCAATTTGAAATGTACAGAAATATCAAATCACTATGTTGTGTAACAGAAACTAACATAGTATTGCAGGACAATCATACTTCAAAAACACACAAACAAACAAACACAGAAAAAGAGATCAGATTTGTGGTTACCAGAGGCAGGGGATTGGGAGAAGGGGAAATGGAGGAAGGCAGTCAAAAGGCACAAACTTCCAGTTACAAGATAAATAAGTACTAGGGATATAATGTACAACATGATATGTATAATTAACACAGCTATATCTTACATATGAAAGCTGTTAAGACAGTAAATACTGAGTTCTCAGAACAAGGAAATTTTTTTTTATATTTCTTTAACTTTGTATGAAATGATGGATGGTCACTAAACTTACTGTGATGATATTTCATGGTGTGTGTAAGTCAAATTATTATGCTGTACACTTTAAACATATACAGTGCTATATGTCAATTATATCTCAGTAACACTGGAAGCAAAAAATTAAAATAAATTAATAATTGCAGACATACCTTGTTCTACTGTGCTTTACTTTATTGAGATTCACAGATACTGTGTTTTTTACAAACTGAAGGTTTATGGCAACCCTGCATTGAACAAGTTTAATAGGTTCCATTTTTCCAACAGCATCTGCTTATTTCGTGTCTTTGCGTCACATTTTGATAACTTTCACAATGTTTCAAACACTCTACCATCAAAAAGATTATAACGTGTAGAAGACTCAGATGATTGTTAGCAATTTTTAGCAATAAAATATTTTCAATTAAGGTATGTACATTTTTTATTTAGATATAATGCTACTGCACACTTAAGAGACTACAATTTAGTGTAAACATAACTTTTATATGTACCAGGAAACAAAAAGATGTGAGTGACTTGCTTTATTGGGATATTCACCTTATTGTGGTGGTCTGGAACCAAACACGCATAATCTCTGAGGTATGCCTGTACTAGAATTTATAAGTAATTTTATCATGGCCTCAAGACACAAATACTCAAAAGTATAAGATGAGGAAAGGTTACAAATAGAAAGAAATGACAATTAAAGTATAAAAAATTTCATTAACAGTGGCACCAAAACCACATAATACTTAGGAACATGTTCAGCAAAGGATTGCTAGAACCTTAATATTGAAAATTACAAAATATTGCTGAAATAAAGAAGATCTACATAAATAGGGAGATATGCCAGGTTCATGGTTTGGAATATTTAATATTGTTAAGATGGCAATGTAATCCATGTATTTATAGATTCAATGAAATCTTAATTGTAATCTCAGCAATATTTTATAGAAATTAGTAAACTGACTCAAAAATTTATACAGATATGCAAATGACCTAAAATAGAACAATCGTGAAAAGGAAGATTAAAGCTGAAGGCCTTACACTATCTGATTTTAATATGTACCATAAAGCAACAGAAATAGAGACTGGCAAAGGAGTAGACCTATAAATCAGTGGGATACACTAGATCAAAGATTGACCAACTTAGTCTGTAAATAGATAGATAGTAAATATTTTAGGCTTTGTGGCCCACTTATGGGATATCTCTTGCTGCTTCTTCTTTTCATTTGACAATATTTTAAATATGAATCAACCATTACCAGCTTGTGGGTCACACATAAATAAGCCATGAATCATAGTCTGGCAATTCCTGGAATAGAGCCAAGAAATAGACCCACAGTTGCTATTTGACAAATACATCAAAAGAATTCAGTGGAGCAAGGAAAATCTTTTAAGCAAATGGTTCTGGAACAACTGGGTATCCATATGAAAAACAAAATTTAACCTCAACCCGTACCTCTTCCAAACACAAGAATTAATATAAGAAGGGTCAAGGCCTAAGCATAAAAACCGAAACTACAAAGCATTTAGAGGAAAACAGAGGAGAGTATCTTTGCATCCTGAGACAATTTTTAGGAAGGACACAGTAGCAACAACCATAAAAGGAAACTTTGATAAATTACACTTGCATCAAAATTTAAAACTTATGTTCTTCAAAAGACATCTCTCTATAAACCATATACTGGGAGGCAATAATTGCAAAACATATCTAACAAAGAACCTGTATCTGGAATACATATATATTTGATAATATGAAACTCAACCCAATAATACAAAAAACGTTTTAAATGGAATAAAGATTTGATAGAAACTTCATGAAGGGAGATGTATGAATGGCTAATAACCATATGAATTGCTCAATATCCATTGATATGAAATTCTTTTTTTTTCAATTTTTAATATCTTTGAGTATAATTGCTTTACAATGGTGTGTTAGTTTCTGCTTTATAACATAGTGAATCAGCTATATATTTGCATATACACCCATATCTCCTCCCTCTTGTGTCTCCCTCCCACCCTCCCTATCCCACCCTTCTAGGTGGTCACAAAGCACCCAGCTGATCTCCCTGTGCAATGTGGCTGCTTCCCACTAGCTATCCATTTTACACTTGGTAGTATATATAAGTCCATGCCACTCTCTCACTTCGTCCCAGCTTACCCTTGCCTTTCCCCACATCCTCAAGTCCATTCTCTATGTCTGCATCTTTATTCCTGTCTTGCCCCTAGGTTCTTCATAACCATTTATTTCTTTTTTTAGATTCCATATATTTGTGTTAGCACACGGTATTTGTTTTTCTCTCTCTGACTTACTTCACTCTGTATGACAGACTCTAGGTCCATCCACCTCACTATAAATAACTCAATTTCATTTATTTTTATGGCTAATATTCCATTGTATATATGTGCCATATCTTCCTTATCCATTCATCTCTCGATAGACACTTTGGTTGCTTTCATGTCCTGGCTATTGTAAACAGAGCTGCAATAAACATTGTGGTACATGACTCTTTTTGAATTATGGTTTTCTCAGGGTATATGCCCAGTAGTGGGATTGCTGGGTAGTATGGTAGTTCTATTTTTAGTTTTTTAAGGAACCTCCATACTGTTCTCCATAGTGGCTGTATCAATTTACATTCCCACCAACAGTGCAAGAGGGGTCCCTTTTCTCCACACCCTCTCCAGCATTTATTGTTTGTAGATTTTTTGATGATGGCCATTCTGACTGGTGTGAGGTGATACCTCATTTTAGTTTTGATTTGCATTTCTCTAATGATTAGTGATGTTGAGCATTCTTTCATGTGTTTGTTGGCAATCTGTATATCTTCTTCCGAAAAATGTCTATTTAGGTCTCCTGCCCATTTTTGGATTGGGTTGTTTTTTGATACTGAGCTGCATGAGCTGCTTGTAAATTTTGGGTATTAATCCTTTGTCAGTTGCTTCATTTGCAAATATTTTCTCCCATTCTGAGGGTTGTCTTTTCGTCTTGTTTATGGTTTCCTTTGCTGTGCAAAAGCTTTTAAGTTTCATTAGGTCCCATTTGTGTATTTTTGCCTTTATTTCCATTTCTCTAAGAGGTGGGTCAAAAAGAATCTTGCTGTGATTTATGTCTGATATGAAATTCTTAAAGAAGCAAAGCTAATCTGTAGTAATACAAAGCCAATCAGTGGTTACTTGGGGAAGGGTGTGGAGAGGAATGACTGCAAAGGAGTACATGGGAATTGTTTACCATAATTTAAATATTCTGTGTCTTGATCGGGGTAGTAGTTACAGATTATATATTTATCAAAATGTAATGATTGGACATTTCAATGGAATAAATTTAACCTCAAATTGCCACAAAAGTAATAATCACATGAGGGATGGGAAATATGTGGAGGTATAGTTGAAAATAAAACAGTAGAACATTGATCATTGTTGAAGCCAAACACTGGGTAGATGAGGGTTCAACTTGATATTCAATTTATATTATATTTATATTTGAAGTTTTAAGACTCCTCATTTGAGAAGTATTTACACACTTTATCTAGAACACTGGAGCCTCTTGAATTCTCACTCTACTAAAAAGACATAAAGGTGATTTATCTTTCTTCTAGAAAAATGGGACTGCAATTATCCACTTGTGTCACTAATGGAAACAGATGATCCAGGATTATTTTTTACTTTCCTGAACGTTAAATTAGCTTCCAATTTATTTTGCTAAAGGGGACAATGGGTCAAAGAGCAAAGAAAACAGAAAACTTACTTTCTAGAGGATAACCCTGAGTAGTGACCTTCACTGTGTTTTGGAACATAACTAGCTACATTTAAAAATAACTCATACATGCTTGCTTTCTTTATATATGGAGGTACATAATGTGGAGGTTTTAATGATGTTTACAAGATGACAATGTTTTCCCACAATAGTACAATTTCCTCTTTTAAAAATACTGTTATAGAGATGAGTATCACATAATATCTAAATATATAGTGATGAATATATAATCTCATTAGAAACCATAAAAATGATTACCCCATTTCTGTAAAATATGCACTGGCATGATTTGGTTTAAAAACAAAAGTTATAAATTTAATGTTAATAATTTACCTAGGGCTTCCCTGGTGACGCAGTCGTTGAGAGTCCGCCTGCTAATGCAGGGGGACGCGGGTTCGTGCCCCGGTCCAGGAAGATCCCACATGCCGCAGAGCGGCTGGGCCTGTGAGCCATGGCCGCTGAGCCTGCGCGTCCGGAGCCTGTGCTCCGCAACGGGAGAGGCCACAACAGTGAGAGGCCCGCGCAAAAAAAATAAAAATAAAAATAATTTACCTAATATATTTCACAGTCCAAAGTGATTTTGAAATGGAAATCTGTAATTTCCGTGAGTTTTAACACACTGTGGCATGTTATTTGGACTCCACTTATATCACCATATATGAGACAGATGACAACATGCCAGCCTGTGACAGATGTGGCTGATGCACACAGCCATTATCACACAATAGTTATTTTAACCACCTTCTTTGCACATATTCCTAAAATGTATAATCTGGGAAGCTAAAAACTACACTTAAAAGATTCAATTGCAGCTAGAATTCTATTTATGATTAGGTTACTCTGACAAGATGCTTTTTGCATGAGACATCATTCAGAATGAATTATATGGGGAAAGCAGGTGTTAGACATTCGTTTTTGCAGGTACGGACTAAAGCAGTAGTGTGTGGTTCTAGAGTTAGCAACTGTGGCAGCAACTTTCTGACTCCACTTTTCTGGACCACGGTAAAGGCAGAATTTTCCATAGTAGTCCTTTGCAACTTGTTTCTAAAAGGCCAAAACAGATTCTACCTCTTCCACCCTTTCAATTATCATATGTGACCTATTTCAACCATTGAATAATTTCCTTCTGTTTAAAGAAACTAGAGTGGATTCTACTTTTGTTTTGTTTTTTGTTTGTTTTGTGTTTTTTTGTAACCAAGGTCCTTGACCAATATTACAGACTTCACACAAAATCATTTCATTGAAGATGAGTAGAGGTAGAAGATTCTTTCCACAGTAACATATAATATGAAACAAAACCAGCAATCCTGGCAAAGTACTTGATCCCCAGAGGTAGTGGCCCCTGCTATACACATACCAATCTTATACTCAAAATACTATAATAGTATCTACTGCTACAACCCCTTGTAATATGTTCAACTATTTTCTTAGTCATAGTGACACCATCTCCCATCTCATACCCATTTTTGTCTACACCTCGTGGGAATACCACAACTATAATCATCCTTCATAAGGAATTTCAGTAGAATTTAGACAAAATTCCAGCTATTAAAGCTATCAGGAGAACAGGGCTTCTTTAATAATGAGGTCATAAACTTTGCTGCCTCTGAGAATCCAGGAAGGAATGAATCTGAAGAAGAGTTTTCTGCCTGCATATCTAGTTCATGCTAATACACACACAAACCTGAAGGGGAAAATTGGGCTTGCCTTTCCTTTTTGATTGCTTAAAGTCACATCCCAGCTCTCTGACTTACCTTTCTTACCAAAATAAGTCAGGATGCAGAATGATCATGGCTTTGAATTTGGCCATAACGTTTCATTTCTTTCTTTTAACCTTTCCTTGACTGTGAAGCTCTGGGGAGCTAGAGTTCAAAGGCAATCATGTGTTCAAAGAAATTACTTAGTTGGGAATATTCTAACAGAAACCAATGGGTTTAATAATTCTTGTAGATATTATAAAAGCTTTTAAAATGCTAGTGTTTATGTAAATAATTGCACAGTAACATGTTTCTTTTGGAATAAATTATTCAGAGTGCTGTTTTTATCTATTTCCAAGTAGTCTCGTTCAGTTTTTGATGAAACTCACAATATACAAATTTTCTAAGGTAAATGGAAACAGGAAGCCTCCTGAAGACATAATATGATTACCTTTACTTTCAAACCCTGAAGGTAGGCTCCTGCAAGTTAGGCTAAAATGTAAATTTTAGTGAGGATTCTCTTAGAAATGCAAAGGCAACAGTCACTTTCAAAAACGACAGACCCGCTGTGAGTAAAAGAGAGAAGATAATAAGTCTGGCTGAGCTGGCAATGTTGAAACAGGGCTCTGATTTGCTGCTCAACAGTTGACTCTGCAGGCTTCAATTATAGGAATGGCTGGAGTAGTGCTGCCCTACAACACAACTAGTAGAACTTGCAAAAAAATGATATATACAGTCTAAGTGTATGTATGTGTGTGTGTGCACGCAGGGGCATGCATGCACTGTGAAAAACTTTGAAAGTCATTCAAAGGAAAAGTTCCTGGCCTTATCATGAAGTGGATGATCCAAGTTAATCCATGCTGCTTGTGAAGGCTGTGGGTCATTAATAATAGAATATTTAACCATAAACATGTTTGTATTCCAATTACAGATAGAACCCACTACACTTCTGAATTGATGTACCAGACTCTCTCTTTTGGCAAATTTTAAACACCAGTTTCTGATATATGCAGAATCATATTTAGTCACAAAATCAAAATTGAAAGAAATATAAATGACTACTATAGCCTCATTAATTTTAAAAAAAAGAACAATAAAGCTGTAGGACATAGTTTAGAAAATATTAAGTCTTTAAGATCTAGATTCAGAGTGCTGGGCTTGAATCACAACTCTATTAATCACTAGCAATATGATCCTCAGTAGGTTACTTAATCTCTCTACCCATGGTGTCCAGATTTATAAACTGAAAATCATAATATCATACATATAGGTCCATCTCTTGGCACTATGTCTGGAACAACACAGTAAATGTAGGCTGTTAATATAATGATCAGTATATTTCTGGATAACTACCAAAAGTTTTCATACAAGACTCGACATTAAGTTCCTCAATTACAAGAACTGCTGTGACTTACTCACCTCTGGATCCCCAGTATCCAAGAAAATGTCTGTCATACAGCAGTCACACAAAAAGCTTAGCTGAACTCATATGACTCATTAAAGAGACCAATATTATTGAGTCCACCATGGCCATAGGCTCAGTTTACTTTGATTACACCATTTATTTTATTCTCTTTTACTGTCTTCTGCTTCTACTTTAGCAAATGGTAACAAAGGAGTGTACCTTTCAGCCACTTGGGGCTAAATCTATAGTTTATTTTCTGCTTCTACTTAGGTTAATGATAGTAGAGTTAGTATTCTGCATTGACCTCTCAGTTCTTTGGGGCCAAACCTTTCATTTATTCATTTCAGTTACAGGTTAGTAACTGAACTGAAGAATTAAAGTAAGTGAAGGTATTTGATAAAATTCAAAATAAATCTCTAATTTAAGTATATATATATATCTTATATGTAGTATATATAATAATAAACATACACAGTATGTATACATCTCTTAAGTGAAATACGAGTTACTAAATGAACTTCTACCTTTGTGGGTCTGCTTTAAAATCACATCTTTAAAATGATCTTCACCAGAGTTGTCCCACAGAAAAATTGATCTGTGCTATTAAAGATTTCTCAAAAATGTCCAAAGAATAATACTCAGCAAAGTATTTCAGAGAATTTCAAGCTGGGTGATTTGGATTAGCAAGACATCTCAGTTCTCCCAAACTCCTCAAGAGACATGTGCTGAAGTTAGTTGCGATGGTTGGTATTTTGACTGTCCAGGATGAGTTCCTTTTAGTTCTCAGATTACCTATTCTCTGATACCCTCAAACACAGAACTGTAAAACTACTATTAGTGCCTATTATTGAGAAAACTGCCTTTATCAAGCCACTTCACCTATTTCATCCACGTTCCAGCTGCCAACACTGTCTTGTTATATTGTCCACAGCTACATTATAAGCACTAGGCCACACTTATGTGCCAGCATACTAGATGTACATAAGGATGCACAACCTGTTGACATGCACTATATGTTCCAGGCCGAGGAAATAAGAAACTCAGAGCTGGTCATGGCCTACATACTTGCTAACTGACTGTGAGTTCCATGAGAGCAGGAACATTGGGTATAAAATCACCAAGAAACTTGGAGCTTAACACACTGCCTGGAACACATAATGCATTCTAATTATTTGCTGGATGAATGAATGGTCTTAATACAACATAGCATATTTCTCTAAGCCAACAGCAAACAGCATTGTTAATAGAAAAATAACTAGGAGGCTTCCCATTCAAATGAGAAATAATACATAATGGTTAGCTATTGAGGCTCTTTGTAACTAATGTTCTGCAAGTTTGAAGCCAATGTTTCTCAAAGTGAAGCCCAAGAACTGTTTGATCAAAGGTCACCTGGGTTGCTACTTAAAATTTCAGATTTCTGGGCTTCCCTGGTGGCGCAGTGGTTGAGAGTCGACCTGCCGATGCAGGGGACATGGATTCGTGCCCTGGTCCGGGAAGATCCCACATGCCGCGGAGCGGCTAGGCCCGTGAGCCATGGCCGCTGAGCCTGCGCGTCCGGAGCCTGTGCTCCACAACGGGAGAGGCCCGCGTACCGCAAAAAAAAAAAAAAAAATAAATAATAAATTCAGATTTCTGGGACTCTTGACCCCACCCCTGACCTCTAGAACACACATACACATACATATACATACACATATATATGCATGTAATATATATATACATATACACGCATCAACAACTCAACTCCAACCCCAATCCTTTCAGAAGTCATGCTTTGTGCAATATACAAATTTCTGTCAAATCTTCTTGACTTTTCTCCAATATTGAGTCAGCAATTGTACATGTAGCTCTACCTTTAAATCCTTCATTTGCACTTGCTTTTGCTTTTGAGCTCTTATATGGAGCAAATAGTATGTGATGCCTGAAATATCTTGACCAGACTCATTGCTTTACTTTTTCAAACTCTGTTTACTTTGCTCAAATCAATCTTGTGGGTTCAAGAATTTAAATGTGAATTCCCATTCTATATCATGAAAGCGTTTCCCAAAATCTTGCTAAATTCCTGACTCAAGATATTCTATTTAGTAATGAGTTTCTCTCCTTTAATACAATAGATTTGCATTCTCATAAATACTATCAACACTGCAGTAATTTCTCCCCAACCATCAATTCCCCTTAAGCAGAACTGTACTGAAAACAGCTTTATCCTGCTGGGGATAATCAGTAAAAGTGGCGATAGGGGGAAGAATAAAGAAAAGAACAGTAAAAGCAGATGGCATTGCAGGCGTGCAGATTTTTACCCTAAAGCCTCGGAAGAGAAACAGGAATCTGAAGTAGAACAAATGTGGAAAGGCCCTCCTGTGGCTGTAAGGAGGGGGAGAGCAGAGGTGTGTTCAGGGGGGTCTGAAGAGTGTGATTCTTTGCAGCTATTTCTCTAGGACCCGAAGGGAATAAAACGTGTAAGTCAATTACTCTGAGTTATAAAATTAAAGGTATTAATAGAATCTGACCAGGAGGAATAAACTCAATATGCATGTTGTTTACAGGGAAATTTTGAGAAGCTTCTAGCAAATGATAGGTGATAGGTACACAGAAAGTAATTGCAGGAAAGATGTAAAATTAAAACATGTATAGTTTTCCTTTCATATCTTAATCACATAATATTTTGCCCAAAATGCTTTATTTCAGAAAATACCCGTCTTAAAAAAAAAAAGTTTCTTAGAGTTCATATTCTACTTCTGTTTCTGGCAGATCCCATCACTCAGCCTCTACTCCTGATTCACTTTTCTCCAGCAAAGTGGTCTTTTTCTATTGTTCCTCAAACATCTTGGGCTCAGTCTTGCCTTAGGACATTGACACTAGCTCTGTCCTCTGCCAGAAACATTGTTTTTCCAAAACTTCTGGCTAACTCCCCTTGAGGTTTCAGCTTAAATGAAGTCTTCTTGGTACCTCTCAGAAGTAGAATAGAAATTCCAAGAAAGTTTTCTTTTTTTTTAAGATTGGTATTTTCTAAAATAAAGCATTTTGGGCAAAATATGGTAATAATGATATCATGCTGCATTATTACTGTCGCCTGTACTTTTCTGCCATTTCCAGTTACTTAATTTTATGTTTTGCCTCACTAAGTAAGAGTATGGTTAGTTGGGAAATATTGTATCTGTACTAATTATTATTGAAGCTTTGAACAAAAATACGCTGTGTAAAGGGAAATAAAATTCTCAGTTTTTCTTTTTTTCCTTAAAAAAAATGAGGTCATTATTACCAAAGAAAAAAAATACTAAAATGTTAAAAAGATTTAAATTGGATGAAACTATAAGCAAAATATTTAGAAATAGTCTCTGACTATAGTTTTTAAGTGCCATAACATATGAAATCAAGATTTGGATGCTGGCTGGAATTTGCATGTAAAAATTATAAAACAAAATAAATACCTTAATATTATCATTTAGGCATTAAGGTAAATTAAAATACTAGACCATATAAAATAAATTCTATTACATTACTATCTAATTTTTATATATGATATTATAAAATGAATATAGTAACAAATACTGCAATAAAATTCAAAAGAAGTAAATGTTAGATTATTAGTGTAAAATGTCTATAATACACATACCTAAATTTTTGACCTGTGGAATTTAAACTTTAATGATTTGAGCTAGAGGTTATATTTTCTTTTTTAATCGTATTATTCAAAATCTGAATTAATCTGGACTTGAGAATATGAATCAGTTATTCTTCAATTAAAAAAATTAACTTTGCAGATAAAGTTTAGTACAACTATGGTGGAACACTGCATACTGTATAAAGATCTTTTTTCTGAGACCCAGAATTAGGCATTCTTCTGTAGCTTGAGATTTGCAGAGGTCTTCTTCTTCAAGTTGCAAGAGCATGGGGAGAAGTGAAGGGAAATAATAAGAAGAATTTGATTCCCTTTACTGTAGTGGCTAAGAGTGGGGTTCTGGAGCCAAACTGCCTGGTTTGAATCCCAGGTCTATCATTTACTAGCTATGTGATCATTAGCGAGTTACCTCTTCTGTGTCTGTTTCCTTATCTGTAAAATGGGGATTATAGCATGACTTATTTTATAATGAAGAGAGGGTAAATTGAGTTAATGCATGTAAAGTACTTAGAATGACATAATAAATGCTCAGTAAAATATTGTTTACTATTAGTTATGTGACAGTCACTTCACACATATTATTGATTGAATAATGAAGTAAGAACTATTTAGAGTATCACTTCTCAACACTGGCACTAGTAACATTTGGGGCCCAGATAATTCCTCACTGCAGGGAGTTGTCTTATGCATCATAGGTTTAGCAGCACTTCTGGCCTCTACCTACTAGATGCAAGTATTGTCCCCCTGAAACTTGTGACAATCACAAATGCCTCTAGACATTGCCAAATATCCCCTGGCAAGTCCCTAGTTGAGAACCACTGGATTTAAAGTAACCATTCAGAGGTCACATCAAACATTTGAGTGAATTTGCCTAGCGTTACTGAACAAGCATAAGCTTAAGCTTTTAGACTTGATTTTTCCACTTCTAGTAAGGGAAGAAGAGACTTCCAGTTTGGTAAAACCTGCACATGTGTGAATAATCTACAGCATTATCAAAACATTGATATTTTGCATTCAATTTCTTAAAAAATTGGAAATTTTCATTAAACAGCAGCTTGGAGCAATTAACCATAAGAAACTTAGGAACACAGATCCTGTTCACCTAATTTCCCTTTTTCAGTCCTTGTTATATGCCTGTTTCACTTCTGGTGAGAGCACTTTTTATCACTAAGCCTAATGTTTCTTCTGTGTAAGGTTCTAAACCTTGGTGGCTTATGACTCTTCTAAGTTTCTACAAAGCTTCAGAAACCAACAGCAGGTTGAAATTACTGGTAGTATCTTATTCACCAGGTGGTATTTGTAAATTTATGGTCTGACTCACTCAGGCCAGATGCTACCCTGCCACCCACCAGATCACTAGGAGACATTACACACATTTCCCTCGGTTACTAAATTAGCCAATGATTCTCAGCTAAGAAAAGGGGAAAAGAAGGACGGCACAGTTCAGTATTTACCTAATAGTGTCCTTATTCTTTACTGTTATCCCCTTTGAATGAATTAGGAATCTGACATTAATATAATTTGCTAAAGTAATGAGGTAAGAGGATACAGAGGGCAGAATGGAAAGAGGTAAAGAAATTTGGGGGGGAAGACAGAAAGAAGGCCTACAGGAAGGAACATGGGGAAGAAGATGGATCATTCCTAATGACTCTGTCCCCAGTGAGGTGGTCACAAGGAGTCTGAGCTTGTTAGAACCTCAGTCTGAAGCAAACAGAACACAATGCAAGTACTGAATCCGTTTGTACTCTGATTTCTTCCCAAGGAAGCTACCCCACCCTACCTCTGGGGAAGGAAATACCTACAAATCCTTGTTTGTTAGCAGAGGGATGATCTGGGTTGAGAGACAGTGAGATTAGACCCGAGCAAGTAATCATCCTATGCTGGATTGCTGAAATGTGCTTCAATATTTAGGGTATATGTATATGTATATACACATACACACATATATACACACATATATGTATATACATATATATACACATACACACACATATATATATACATATATATATGTATATACACATACATACCAGAAAATAGAAAGAGTCAACTTTCATGGTCTTATCCAGAACTTTGTAAACCTTCAGCAAGTGTGTATTTTATTTATTTATTTTTAAGTTATATATTTTTTTAATTAATTAATTTTATTTTTGGCTGTGTTGGGTCTCTGTTGCTGCATGCAGGCTTTCTCTAGTTGTGGCAAGCGAGGGCTACTCTTTGTCTTGGTGCGCAGGCTTCTCATTGCGGTGCCTTCTCCTGTTGTGGAGCATGGGCTCTAGGTGTGTGGGCTTCAGGTAGTTGTAGCACACAGGCTCAGTAGTTGTGGCTCACGGGATCTAGAGCTCAGGCTCAGTAGTTGTGGTGCATGGGCTTAGTTTCTCTGCGGCATGTGGGATCTTCCCGGACCAGGGCTTGAACCCGTGTCCCCTGCGTTGGCAGGTGGATTCTTAACCACTGCGCCACCAGGGAAATCCAAGTGTGTATTTTATAGTTTCAAATTATTTTGGTTTTGAATTACGTAATGAACAGACATAATAACCTTTTCAGTACACAGAGTCTTTAAATGTCTTAATCTGGCATTGTGATAAAGCAGACAGCTTAAAGTGGGTCCTATTTATGCCCCATGACCTCGCTTTCTGATTACAGCTCAGTAAAAAAAAAAAAAAGGAATGGAAGCCTGGCTCAAGGAGAAGCCAACTTTTTCTAGAGAATTTGATTTAAGAGACCAGATAGTCTAGTGTGTTAATTATAGGCATTTCAACTAGGAGTCTACTAGGAGCAGGGGTCCAGGAGTGGTGCCATGACAACCCAGTCATGAGTCAACTTAACTTTAGGGGAGTAAATACTAAGAGACTTGTATAGGAGTCCTGTCTCAGAGAGGATAGTAGAATAGATGAATAGAGACTAGAAACCATGTAGACCCATAAACAGAGAAAAATGAGCATCTACCTAATGATTTTTCCATTTCCTAGGACTCCAATAATTATTTTATACTCTCAGTTGAACCCTTATTTTTACTATTCAAATAATATTTACTATTTTAATAATATTTATTATTTAAAGAACTTTCTCTCTAAGAAAATGATACGTAAGACATCTTCATTTCTCATGACTGCTTTAACTATGTTTTACACTATAACATTTCCAAGCTGGTAATGATACTAGGTCTCTGATGGTCTTTCTTTCAAGAGTGATCAACTGATTCATTGCTTGTCTCAATTAAAGTCTGGCTACTGGGAAGAAGATTTCTAATTTTATAATTGAATTTGAACATCTTTATGTTGAGTATGTAGCCTCCACTTCATCATAGTTGCTATTGTCTTCTATGCTTATCTGTCTGGCCCTGGAGAATGCTGACTTTGAATTCACATCTCTTGTTTTAGGGCAATTATTTTATCTTCAATATCAAAATATATTTACTTTTAGATTCTTTAACTTGATAAAACATAGCAACCAATTACAAAATATTTAAAATAGCAGTTTTTCCACATGACCATAATAACAATACAAGGAACAATAAAAGCAGCCTTTGTTGAGAGTTTAAAAATGCCAGCACTGTGCAATGTGCTTTGCTTAAGCAAATCTTTAACTAAATAAAAGATCTTTAGGGCTTCCCTGGTGGTGAAGTGGTTGAGAGTCTGCCTGCCAATGCAGGAGACACGAGTTCCTGCCCCGGTTCGGGAAGATCCCACATGCCGTGGAGCGGCTGGGCCCATGAGCCATGGCCACTGAGCCTGCACGTCTGGAGCCTGTGCTCCACAACGGGAGAGGCCACAGCAGTGAGAGGCCCACGTACTGCAACAAAAAAATAATAATAAAAAAATAAATAAATAAAAGATCTTTACAAGTTCCATCCTTTAAAATTAATAACACTATAAGGATAAGGTTTGATTTTATAAGAAATTAGAATTTTTTGAAATTAGACCTTTGTTGCTCTATAGAATCTCATCAAATCTGGGTATTCCTTTTATGAAGTGTCTATTACATTTCACAGCTATCAAGGTTTTTTCTTTGTTTTTCGTTTATTTTCTTTCTCAAGTAAGCTATTCTCCTATTCCTTATTTCTTTAGACTTGTTCTCTCTTATTTCTAAGGAGAAGTCAAATTAAGCCATTTATGTAAAAGAGGCTAGAGTCATTTCAAAAACTTTTTTGTTAAAAGAAATAGTGAATTTTATTTTTCTCTATCCTCTTTCACAATAAAACAGGGAACAATTATAATGCCTTTTACTTTACCAAGAAATTCAATAGACTGAAATCGCACATATGTATACATTTTTACTGCTCATTTTTTTCTGTCTTGATAAAAGCTAAAGAGAGGAATCCTACAAGTAAGTCAGCACAAATTTTCTTTCTTCTAAATTGTAATCATCATCTGTAGCTGTAATTCCTTAGTTTTCTATAAGGGACACAAAGGCAGAAAATTAATTATTAAGAGAACAAAGTCATAACAACTACAAAACAAAACAATGATATAGAAATATTATCTAAACATCACTCTGGCAACTGACATAAGAGAAATTACTGTACTAGGTAGTGAGATTCACATCCAGATTGCCCCTTCATAGGAGCACAGCCATCTCATAATCATAAGGAATATCAGTAGTGGACAGTTCATATCTGTACCCTTCACTAAGCGTTGCCCTTAGGCAATCTAAGAGGAACTAACTCTCCCAAGGTTTTGCCTGCATCAAGAGGGCAATCGTTGGCCTATGATTGGCTAATATAAGGATACAAAGGCACTATCTTTGCCTCATTTTGGCAAAATCGTTCTCAGTAGGACTGGCAAAGGACTCATTTTAGTGTTGACAAATAAAATACAGCATGCCCAGTTGAATCTGAATCACAGGTAAACAACAAATATGCTTTTAACATATTTCTCAGGGAAATACTTGGGAATTACTTCTACTTAATACTGTTCACTGTTTATCTGAAATTCAAATTCAACTGAGAATCCTAGCTTTTTTGTTTGTTTAGTTAAATGTAGTGCTGTACCTAAGTTGCATTCACACTGTAGGTAAGCATAGCCCTGTGCCAGTTCTGCCTTCCTCACTTCCTTATAGCTGAGTATCCCAAGAGCATTCCAGTAAACATTTTGCACTTTTCTATCCCAGAGCCTATTTCAAAGGAACTCAGTGTAAGACAGGAATATTTCCCAATACTGCTCAAATGAAGACTTTTTATACATTTATTTTGAACTAACATCTGCTCTTATGCTTCCATTTTAATAGCATTAATTAGCCTTAAGCTAATTAGCCCATAAGCTATAATTCAAATACTGAGGCTCTAAGACTTACTCATAAAATATTATTTCCTCTTTCTTAAAAATGAAGTAAGAATTAGACTAATAAAAACAATGCTGAATTTGGTTGTACATATATATATATGTTTATATATATATATATATATATATATATATACACACACACATCTACCCCTAACACATGTGTATCACACCACCTTACTTATCCAAGATCAGCCTTCTGACAAATTCACTCTCTAGAACAAAGTTCTGAAGTTATCAGTGTGAAAAAAGGATTTATTTACATAAACATTGTAGCACAATTCCCTTGCATGTTTTACTCTTTTAGGTCAAATACAGAAAATATATTTCTTCTTGTTACCTACTGCAATCAATTGGTATTGCTTGTGATACCACATGTAGGACACTTGAGAACATATCTGTTTTTAGTAGAACAATACCCATGCAAACAATTAAAAATATCTTCAATAAGAGTATTGGATCTAGGAAAGGGGTTAAGTAAGAAACAATACATTTCCCTCTGCTTTTTAAAATTTATAGGCTATTCTTCCTCTTTTAAAAACTCTAAAATTTCTCAATGATTTTAGGATTAAATATAAATCTTTTCCATGGACTACACATTTGTGAGTAACTTATGTAATTTCTCTCCTTTCCTACCTCTCTAACTCCATCTCATGCCATGCATCTCTTGGCCCTCTATGTCTAGCCACACCAGCCTTCTTAGAGGTCTTTTTATGCATCACAAAGTCTTTAACCATGATTTCATCTGGGAATTTGCTGTCCCTATTGTTCTTCTTCTATCTAATTTTTATTTATTTTTTTGATCTCAACTAATATGTTCCTTCTCTTAAAAAGCTTCATCACATGAACTTGATTAGGTTAGGTCTCATAGCATCTCTAGGACTTCTCAGCACTGTGATCAGCCATTATGTTGTCTGCATTATATTCTAAGCTACAAAGGACAGGTTCCAAAGTACACATATCTACTGAAAGCCTAAAGGAGTCTTTATTTTAGACCTCTACTCTGGGTTTCATTAACTCTGAGAAACACTATTTTCCAAGTTCATTTTTCAGATTTTCTAACCTGAGGCAAACTAGAAGCTACAAATAGATATAAAGTAGAAAGGGAATATTAGAATTAGGTACAGCAGTGAAAAAGAAAGTCAGTCAAAAAATGAATTAGAATGCAAACTCAAAAAGAACACACATCCTGATTTAATGAGGCTTTTTGGTAGTTGAATTTTTTTTGGGTAAGTTTAATTGGAGAAAGTCATACTTGTTTATATAAAGTTAGATATTATAACAAAAAACAAGGCAGTGACCTTTATATACAATATGTTTTGGTAGTAGTCAGATAAAATATTTTGTTAATGAACAAAATAAAAATCTAAAAAAAAAGAACATATAGGAAAACCTAGTAAAGCTTAACAGCATGGTTCTCTGAAATATTAATAAGTTAAGGTATATATACCAATAAGAAATGATTTGAGAAATTTTAGTCCAAGGGCCAATATGGCTCCAGAAACTCTTTGAGGATTCATTAAAATTTCAAGCATACAAAGTAGTTCATTTAATTGATTTTTATGCATGTTTTTACTGTTTATGCTAGTTCTGACTTTCCTTAACCAATACACCAAATATGCTATAATGAAAAAGGAAAAACTCAAATATATTTTGTTTCCCAAACATAAAAGAAATAAATTTATTAAGTATATATTAAGGTCCAGAAAACATTTTTGGTACTTACTACACCTGTCTTTATGAATAAACAGATAACCTAATACAAACCCATAATTCAAAATCTCTTATCATTTGTGGAACAAAGTATGGTAGTCTAATAATTTAAGATATTAAACAGTGCATACCTCTGTCTCTGCTGCAACTCCCAACTCCCAGCCCTGGTTTGCACTAGGAGACTTGGGTTGCCACTTGATCAATAAAGAATGATTATTAAAAGTGAATCAGAGAACAATGATTTCAAAACCCGTAAGTCTTGATTCAAGACATTAGGAATTTGAACAATATGTCTCTTCTCCTTCCTAGCTAGATAACACGGGCTCCAAAGTGAGGAGGGAAGCCTGAAACAGAATTTTGTTGGTCCTGTAACAATTCAAGGCCTTTGTCAGCAATCACAAAAACGAATAATCTTCACTTGGAACAAGATCCCTTTTCTTTCACTGGGAGAGTAAGTGAAATTTCTACACATATCCCACAGAGTTGATAGTCACCCGAAGAAAGGACACAGGGATTGCTAACTGAGAGGATGACACAAATCATTAAACATCAAACCAAGAACATTCAGCCAAGATGCTGAACAAAATCATCTGCAGGTTATGTTGTGAATGCACATATTTTCTCTCAGACCAGATAAGGGGAGAATGCTACAGACCTGAACCACTGCTTTAACGTGTAATATCCTAATCAAATCACCCTAATACATCTAGTTGTTTGATTTCAGCAAATTCCTCACTGGTCCATAAAATAGGCTTTCTCTCTTTTGCCTTGAACAAAAAACAAATTTCAAAATGCATGACATAGAGGGACTTCCCTGGTGGTCCAGTGATTAAGACTCTGCGCTCCCAATGCAGGGGGCCTGGGTTCGATCCCTGGTCAGGGAACTAGATCTCGCAGGCCACAACTAAGACCCAGGGCAGCCAAAAAAAAAAAAAAAAAAAAAAAGGCACTCTATCCTTTGGGCTTCCCCGGTGGCACAGTGGTTGAGAATCTGCCTGCCGATGCAGGGGACACGAAAAACTCACCAAAACAATAAACTCTAAAATTTGACAATATCTTTAGCAACTCTGTACATTATTAGTTACTTCAATGTCACAAATGGCTAACAAATGGCTTCTGCTTGTGGATAGAGAAAAACTGCTCTAGTTGATGTTTTAGATGCTAACTAAAATCCATTGTTTTCCAAATATGCAACATTTTTCCCTTATCCTAAAAATCTCATTTGACAACTGTACATGGACTCCTATCTGAAACCATAAAATGGTTGGATCTTATTAAATTTAATTGTATGCCTGATTAAAATCATGCCTAGCTTAGCATAGAGGCACTTTTGGTGAGAAGACAACATAAGCTGAGAGGGTTTGAATTGTCAAAATAATGTAAAGATTGAGTGCCGTTTATAATATTATCCTTATATAGATGTATGCTTTATTGTCCAAAAGTGACAG
The DNA here is from genome assembly GCF_003031525.2 of Neophocaena asiaeorientalis asiaeorientalis. Taxonomy (NCBI): domain Eukaryota; kingdom Metazoa; phylum Chordata; class Mammalia; order Artiodactyla; family Phocoenidae; genus Neophocaena; species Neophocaena asiaeorientalis. The sequence continues at coordinate 4,828,791 of NW_020173201.1, forward strand.
AAGGATACTGCTATTACTACGACTATCGCTGCTGTTACTATTGCTACTATTACTACTACCAGATGACACTTATTGGGTACTTACTAGATACTGACATTCTTCTGAGCAACTTTGCATATATTAACTTAGCCAATACTGAAACAGGTTATCTATTATTCACCCCATTTTCAAATGAGTAAATATAGACACATAGGTCTATATTTACTAGATGGCACACAGGTGCCATCTCTTGCCTGTGACAGCTTAAGTTTGGACAGAGCATCAGAATCCTTTTCAACACAGAGATTTAATTAAGTCTCTGTCAAAAAGAGTAGTTTCATGAAGTAAAATCTATTTATCAAGGCTGTTCTAATGATGTATTCCTTTTTCCTCAATGGGCTTTATAACCAATGTCTTCATATCTGAAAAACTTAATCTTTGGGGCTCTTCCTGAACTTTCCCAATGAGAACATTTTGAGTCTTGGAGTGTCAAGGAGGCAACAGAAATACAGAAACAAAGTGCATAAAACAGTGACTATCAGAAGATAGTGCAAACCAATTGTCAAAATCATCAAAAGATGGTGCTTTTTTATATACAATTAATATAAATCTGTTTCTTAGTCTTGGATTTTCTTCTGTTTTATATGTCATATCTTTCTACATACTCTCCTTGAACAAAACAATATGATTTAATCTGCCTCTGGTGCTGAAACACCCTCAAGTTCTTAGAAAAATTGAAGAGCAGATTGGGAAATATATTTAAGTAGTTTCCATGCAATTGCTGTATAATTTTCATGACTCCTATGTCTTTTTACCTGATTAAGAATATCCAGTAAGTCTATATTTTTAATATAAGACTGTTAAGAAAAAAGTTAAAAATGATCTATTAGAAATCTAGTAAAAGACACCTTTTATTACAATGTACTTTTTTTTTTTTTTTTTAATTTTGGCCACACCTTACAGCTTGAGGGATCTCAGTTCCCTGACCAGGGACTGAACCCAGGCCACAGCAGTGAAAGTGCTGAATCCTAACCACTAGACCACCAGGGAACTTCCTATAATGTACTTCTTAATAATTATTCCAATATTGTATAATCTCAAAGAGTAAATTTACCATTTCATTATAAAAACAGCCCCCAAAGTAACACATTCGTTAATAAAGGAAAAAATATTTCCCTTCAAAAATGTTTAATTACTTATTTATTATTGAGAAATATGATTTGATACCAGAGCTGACATTCAGCTTTCCTTTAGTGGTGAGGGGTCACTCTTAGCTTTGTAGGCCAGTTACACAGAACGAGCTAACAGAAAATGAGAAAATGAAAACTAGCCGCTTGTTTTATAAAACAGTCCATTCAAAGAAAAATAAAGAACACTTGACTCTGTCTAGAACTGGAAAATATGCTATAAGTTCCAAAATTAAAAGTAAATAAGACTGCTATTTTTTTGGTTATGGTTGCTGTAGTTACTGTGGACATTCATATGTAAAGGTATTTCTCTTTTTTTTCTTCTGAGTTTAATTTCTCAAGTGTTCTGCTCTAGCATGCCTTTTAATTATAATTTGCTTCTTGATCAAGTTTCTATGCATGCCAGCTACATGGCTTTGCCCTCAACAGGCATACCGAAAAGGGTCATGAAAGAGACATACCGAAAGAATGATCATGAAACAAGGCACGTGAGAGAGTAAAGTTGTGGTACGAGTAAAAAGTAAAGGGATAGGCTTCCCTGGTGGTGCAATGGTTAAGAATCCACCTGCCAGTGCAGGGGACACGGGTTCGATCCCTGGTCCAGGAAGATCCCCCATGCCGCAGAGCAGCTGGGCCCGTGCGCCACAGCTGCTGAGCCTGTGCTCTAGAGCCTGCAAGCCACAACTGCTGAAGCTCGCATGCCTGGAGCCCATGCTATGCAACAAGAGAAGCCACTGCAATGAGAAGCCCGTGTAACGCAACGAAGAGTAACCCCCCGCTTGCTGCAACTAGAGAAAGCCCACATCCAGCAACAAAGACCCAACTCAGCCAAAAATAAATAAATAAAGCCAAAAAAAAAAAAAGTAAAGGGAAAAATGCTTTACATTTGCACAACAAGTTTAATTAGCAAAATCCTATATACATATGCCAATTTAATGTTTTAAGAACTTTGACAGCCTGGTAAGAAATAATACCTTCCCATTTAATAAACAAACACAAGGGAAAGAAAAAGTGAAATACCTTAGGGTCACTCAGTGTAAAGAGATGGAATAAGGAACAAGGTTTTATAGATTAGTTTTCTTTTTCTTTAGAAAATTCAAGGAAAAACTAATGAGCGTTTAAAAAGGTATGGCTTTATTATCTTTATTTTTAGTGGGAGGATTATTTTCATTTGATCTTATTGGAAAAAAAAAAGCCTACTTTGATTTGTTTTCTCTCTTGCTTTTCCAAACAACCCAATTCTCATTTTCTAGTGCCGATTTTCATTTTTCAGCCAATTAGTATTTTGCTCTCGGGACCCAAAGTTTCCTTGCACTTCTGTTTATCTATTTCATAATACTTCCAGGGCAATTCCTGGGATAGTTATTTGATGAAGAGGCAACAGAGGGGAGAGAAATGAATAAAGCTAAAGAGAATTAGAGGCATCTTTTTCATTAGTATAATCTGGATCTCTTTGTAAGCATCATATATTCACATCCAGAGTAGAAGCAAATTTTAATTTCTTTTACTTTTTGAAATGATCGTGTCCTCTCTATAATTAATTTGGAAACAACCATCAACAAATTACTTCCTTAACTCAATAGGAGAAATAAATTTTGCGCCTATCTTTTTGGAGGACTTATCTCCCAAAGTACAGTTTAATTCTACAAACCATAAATTATAACAACAAAACACAAATGCATTCACATACATCCATACAAGCACACAGATATCAAACAAATATAACATCCCAATCCTGAAAATAAACAGTATATTTGAGGAAAATGGAGATTTGTTTTAGCCTGGAGAGATGAATCGAAGTCATATCCAAATCCAAGTTTGAGGATACTCCATTCTGTTTGTTTTCCCACTTCCCTTTAATTATCTTAAGACTTTCTTCTGAAAGTAGGTATCTTATCTTATGATCTTTATAAGATATGCCTAGATTTTTAAAAGTGGACAGAAGAAAACTCAGGATATACTCTTACCATACATATGGGACAAAATGTATATATATATATGTATATACATATGCGTACATATATATACACACAAATACACACACATAAGACAGATCACCCCTACTATGTGAGAAAGAGGATATAACCAAATTTCAAATAATGTTGTCAACAGGAAGATGTTTGAGAAAGAAACATGGCTAAAGAAGCAAATGAGTACTAGTTAAAGAGTTTCCTAACTCTTCTTTAAGAGGTTTATCAGTCAGTCTGAACTTACTGATGCAAAGGAAGAAATAACCCCCTTCCCCATCACTGCCTTCAAACATGATCATTGGGGCTATCTTTTCCCCACTCCTTGACAGTAACTTCAGCTAATCTCCAGCTACGTAATAATTTTCAAAAGATTTTTAAACAAAATTTTAACTTAAATGAATTTAACTTGGGTAAATGTATTTTCAGGTTTTAAAACGTCTGGTTGAATGTACATTAAAACTGCACTCTCATAACCAAATCAAAACATTCTCCCTCCTCACTATGGCCCCTGTAGCTCAGAACTGATAATGCAACAGGAAGAGATGTGGTCTATTATGCCACTGTTCCTTGCTTATCCAGCACTTTTTCTTTTGTTGTTTCCTTAGGATCGTAGCAAGAATAACAGGAAGATTATAGCAGAAAGAATGAAAAGAGCAGAAAGCTTTTTAAGTAATATGACCTTTGCTTTCTTGAGAGACAGACTCTGAAATTCCGGTTTTGTCAGAGCACATTTGTTAAGTTCTTTGGATCTCAGTGCCTACCTATTCTCTTACCTGGACAATCTGTTCTCCAGCTGACTTCCTGCAACTGCCTGCCACTGGATTCAAGCTGAGGATACAAGCTTCTTACATCTATAGCATCTACTTGACCTACACGATATTTGCTCATCCAAAATGCGCTAGTGCAATCTGACAGCTTTTCTCTTTCCTGACTCTGCCATCACAAACTATCTCGACAGCCTTCAGAATTTTGAAAGCAAGAATCAGGTACCAAGACTTATCTGGCTATGTTTGGTTTCATCCTCAAACTCTTGAGGACACATATCAAACTTTCCTAAAACCATCTCATCATGTATGATTCCATTGCTAAGTTCTACAATTCAACAGGAGAGTGATACCTCATTCTCTCCTTGAAGTCACTCTAATTTCTTTGAACTCTCTTCTTACCTGGCCATAGGACGGAAGTTTAGTTCTCCCTCCAAAGGATGAAATGATTAAAAGCACTCTCATTAGGGCAGACAACTTACTTTCTACATGATTCCTCTTTGAATAGCTGGTCCTCTCTTTACATAAGAGCATAGTTGAGGTAGGTGAACATTTAGGAATCACAGAATTCATCTGGGGATTTTTCTATTAAATCCTACAAAGACTTGTCCACTTTTAAAAATCTAGGCGTATCCATCATTTATATGGAATTAAAAATTCTGAGACATGAGAAAACATTCTGCATATCTCCTATGAAAATTATAAATTATAGACAGAAAAAACTGATCAATTATAAAAGGAGTCAATATCAATCTTCAGATAACACTAAACTGGGAGTGATAGACAATATTATAACTAGGTATAAAAATTCAACATAATCTCAGTTTAAAACAAGGGTCTAAACAAACTTGAGGAAGTTTGACAGTGGAATGGAAATGACTCAAAGACGACTAGGGACAAAGGAATATACGTGTTATTAAGTTACAAGTACAACTGGGGTCAACAGTTTGAAATAGCTGCTAAAAAAACAAACTCTCATGTTATGAGGTTCTATTAATATAAGCAAAAAAAACAGTGAGAACAAACAGTCTTGTTATATTTTATAGTTGCCTCCAATCTGGTGAAGTAATTTTATGAGGTACTGCTATCTATTACATTACAAAAAGAGTTTGCTGATCTCTGCACTAGTGAATTTTCTTGTATGTACACTGAAAGATTTCCATACATGTGTGACTAATAACTATATTTACAGGCAACTGTTTTGAAGGTTTAAGGTACGGAGAATGAGGTCAATTTGGAAGCAGTGGGGGAAAAATGCTAATGCTGGGCTTTGAATTTTATGGATGCAATAGTTGTTCTTTATTTTTCAAGTAAATATACTTTTAAAATACCATGATTTTTAGCTGTTTTGTTTAAACTATCTTCATCCTCTTTGTCCAGTGAATAGCCATTAAGATTTCACTCAGGTTGATTCTAGAGTCTACATAAAATTAATAACTTTACAGTGTGTCTCAAAAAGAAGTAGAATTTACTTTTAGATGCAAATGCTAGTTTTCATACTGTAAAAATATTCTGCCTATAGTAATCATTTTACTTTTTATGGGTAATTGGACATCGGGAAAAGATTTAGTATATGAACCACAAATAGACTTGTTCTTAGATTATCTAAAAAAATGTTTTCCACCCTGCACCATAAAACCTGACCTGTTTTTAAAGTCCTGGTTGTCTCAAAGATGAGATGTAATTATAGTAAAGGGCAATTTGACTGGGGAGAAAAAAACTCTGATTTTTTTTTTTAAAGAATGGATGCTGGCAATTGAATGTCTACTGTTTATTCAAAGGTTATAGATCAGCAGCCAGACATGGCAGAAAGTTGGCTGATTCTTCTTCATTGACAACAAAAACGATGCTGTAGTTCATGAACGGAGGTTTGTTATACCAGTAATAAGTAAAAGGAAGATGAATACCTTTGCATTTTTTCCACATGCAAATAAGCTATTTGCAGGTGGCTTTTAGACAGGAGGTAAAATATCATTAAAAAACTGGGTCAAGTTTTTCTGTGCTTAAAAATTAACAGCCAGGAAAACCTCCTTAAAGTTTATTATGCTATTTCCCAAGTAAATTGAATACCAAGTCACTTAACCTTTTATACTTCAGTTGCTATGAAAATTCTTCCCCTTTTGATTTGATCAATAATTAGGAAATTCTAGGTGATTCTAGATATACTTCTTTAGCATCTATCTCTCTAATGTGGTGTCAAATTGCATCTACCTTCTTTAATTTAGAGAATCAAATTCTTAAAATGGCATTAAGCTTTTAATTTGAAATACCCTTCTTGAGCCATACTTTTTTCCCCCTATATTCCCTTTATATAGGTTATCCATTTTTTTAAAATCCCATGTTTATAAATATTTATAAACACTGGTTATCATTTTGGCCCATGCTTTTGTTTACTAATCTATTCAATAAACAAAAATATCACATTTTGAAAAATAAAGACCTAGTCATAACATTGTTCTATACCAGGAAAGAAGAGTTAAGGGAAGTTTATGTTGAAAAAAACCCACACACACACATACAAGGATGACCAGCATCACAAGACCATTGCCAAATACCCAGCTGTGACACCTACACTCCTTGTGGCCTTAGACATATCTCACCCTTGTTTTTTAACCTCTCTTTCATTACTTGTAAAAAGAAGTTGCTACTAAGAGGTATTCTAGCTCTAACAACTCTGACTATAAAATTAAACATGTAACTCATAAAATGTGCTTTAATTTTATCTGAACCATTTTAAAATAATTAATCATTTAACAATACACAACTGTCTAATCATATTCTGATACAGTGTATTCTCAATCTCTTTTCACTTCCCTGTTTTCCCCAAGACTCATGGAAGCTGGCAAAGAATATCAATGTGTAGTAATTCAAATTGTCTCATTCATGAATCACTTCAGCAGGGCAAAGGACATTAAAGCTATTTTCATTGCATTGCTTCTTTCACTATACCCCAATTAACAGTAAATTCAACTAAATCACGACAATACCAGCACTGCTATTTTTAAGAAACTAAAGACATAAGACTACGATCAAACTCAATGTGTTCTTTATCTACAATGAGAATGGTCATGAGTCAGCTCCTCTGACCCTCTGGCCAGCCTTCTACAATCACAGATTCTCAACCTTCTAATTGAGTTCTATCTTGGTATGTGAGAAACAGCTGTGGATGAGCCACTGGAGCACGGTTTAAAAATTCCTGGCATTGCAATTCACAATTCAGCAAGTTATTAACCCACAGAAATCTGTCCACAAAATTCAGTGAGGTAAACTAAGTAAAAAAAGACCTGTATCAATAAACACTTGCTAAATTGAAATTTGTAATTTTAGCATTCCATGTCTTTACAAATTTGAGAATCCTTATCTACTCAACACATATTTATTGAGTTTGCAGGATATGTTTTATAATGGAAAGATAAGAAATAATAAGCAACAGGGACTGACAGACAGGGAAACCTAGAGACACAGAAGCAAGAGTAGATTTATTGATTAAAGAAATAAGCTTGAGGTAGAAGGAGATTAAAGCTTAAATGAGAGCATAGTGGGGGTTCAAGAGAGAGAAACATGCATTTCCCTCCATCTACTTTCACCATCAAGGGAATTAATAGCATATTCAATGATAAATATATTAATCTATCACGGAAAATTTATTAAAATGATGACCTCTCAGGTCATAGCAAAAATATCTATAATAAAAACAAGTAAAGAGGGTTTGCCCTAAAAAGTGGTATTAAATTTTCCTGCATGTTTGTCTGTCTCACTGCTATATCAGACTTCACGGCCATGTACTTAGGTAAATTATTCTTCTAGCAGAAATTTCTGGGGTGTGGTATCTGGTGGAATGTGGAAATCAAGGGGTCGGGTAAGGAAGAAAACCAGGTTCTTTGATCTTAAGATTTGACTACATTGGACTTGGGATCTTTGAAATCTTGGGGGAAAATAATGCATTCAACACTACAGAAAGTCTTGGTTATACAATAGGTAGAAGCTACAACTCACTTTTGAAGGTATGATATTCTTTTTAAAAAGTACTTTAAAGATCATTTGTTTATGGAAAGGAATAGTAAAAACCCAATTCTGGGACAGGGAATTTCGTCATAATTATGGATATAGTTGCCTGCCTTCAGAATGAAGTTGCATCTCTGCAGATTGTTTTATTTTAGAAAAACAAAATGTTTTTTGTTCTTTGACTAACTGAAGTGTTGGAGGCCTAAACAATAATGAAAAACACACACCTAGTCTCTGTCCTCAGAGAGTTTAAATGTCTAGTAAGAGACTTGGACATTAAGCAAAGAATTGCACAATTAAGTATTTAACTGTTCCTGTGGTAAATACCAAGAAGAGAAAGCCCAGTTTATTCGTTTTTGTCTTTGCTCTTGTTTTTTTTTCCACCAAATTTGTAGTAGCGAAATACTATTCCCAAGTTTTATCCTGCACCAGGTTGCCTGTTATCAGCTCATCTCTTCCAACTTCTAAAGTATTCTTGAACTGTAAGGGAGAAACGTGGCAACTACATTTCCTAGGATCTCAAGGCAACAGTTCCAGGAAAGATTATGCTAATGAGGAGCTCTAACTGAGATGCCTGAGGCATAGATAAGAGGGTTAAGGCATTTTTCTAGTAATCTGTTGGGTTTGACAGGTACCTGAAATCATTGGTAGCAACTTCCCTACAATTCTTGCATTTCTGGTTTCATGAAAATAACAATTTTTTTCCTTTCTTCACCCACACAGACCTTCCAATCATTAGTTAAGATTCCAAATCCCTATATTAAACACCTTTTTTTACTTGAAATATATGCTGTGGGATATTTTTCTGATATAATTTTGCCTGCCTGATACATACTCCTAGCTCTAAATGACTTCATACTCATCATCTTAAGTACCTTGGGAAATAGGATTTTTTCCGGATTTGATGGTGGAAAAAATAGAGAACTATAATTTAATGAACATCTATGTGCCAGGATACTTACATACACCATTCACGTAACCACACAGATGCATCAACAACACAGCTCGGCCCGTGAGCCGTGGCCGCTGAGCCTGCGCGTCTGGAGCCTGTGCTCCACAACGGCAGAGGCCACAACAGTGAGAGGCCCGCATATCGTAAAAAAAAAAAAGAAAGCGTCTTCTTACCTGGATTAAATGAGGAGGCTTGGTTTTTCTCTGATTCTCCTTAGGTCCTATATTTCCATAAATAAGCTAGGACATAAAGTATTAGGTATAATGATACAAATGTCAGTTTTCAGCTCTTTTCTAGCTATATTTTTCTTCCAGAGAAGTTGCCTGTTACTAAGGGCTTGACTGTAATAAGCGTAGGCCGGGCACGGAGCCGCGAGCACGGGACCTCTAGCACGCTTCCCTTAGCGTGAAATTGTTCTCGCGAGACTATTAGAGGTCCTGCTCCACCAATAGTCGGTCGCGCAGGGGTCCTCCGGGCAGAGAATACCTTGAGGGACGGGTCTCCGCCTTCTTCCGGGACCTTCCAGGCCCTACGGACTGAGGCTGCCAAGGGATCTGGGGGTCCAGGGACAGGCTGAGAGCTGTGTCCTGCAGAGCTCCAGAACCCTCGCCAGGACCGCCCACTGGCGGGGCAAGGCCTTGAAGCAGGGCCAAACCTCTCCCCCATCCCCGCCTCCGGTCCTAATGGCGGTGGTAGTCTCCACAGGCCACAGTTTGTGGGACCTGGCCTCTGTTTAAGAGGCGTGAGGAGCCTGAGGTCTGGCTGGGTCCTAGCGCCTGGCTCTCTCAGTGATGACGCTGGGCAGGGTCTGGAGACCTGGCCCTGAGGACATCTCCAGCTGAGATCTGCCAGTTCAGCCGGACTTGGGTACTGGTGGGAGGACTCAGACTGGGTGATGGTCCAATGCTCCCAGGCAGTGTAACCAGCTCGCGCAGGGACCCCCCTCCTCTTAGCCAGGGCCTGGACCTTGGAGGGTGAAAGTTGAGCCTTGGGACCTTGCCCTTTCTCGTCAGAACAGAGAATAACATTCGTTTTGGTGGAGGTTTACAGGAACATCATGACCTGACCTCAAGAATAGAGGAGGATCTGACACCAAGAAGTTTGCAACAATTAACCACGCCCCTCCTTTACCTTTCCTATAAAAGGGCTTTGTTGAAAGCTTTTGGGGAGTTTGCGGCTTTTAAGGCATGAGCCACCTGTCTCCTCGCATGGCCCTGTGATAAACCTTTCTCTGCTCCAAACTGCAGCATTTTGGTATCGTTGGGCCTCACTGTGCTTCAGGTACACAGACTTGTACTTGGTAACATGACTATTAACTACATGTCAATACTTCAAAGTCCAGTTTGTAAACTGATATTGAGCTACATCCTTTTATATCCGAATATACACTGAACTATTTCCTGTTGTATTTCTAGGCCAATATTTACAAAAACATTATTTTCCTCTAAACCTTTTTCCTTTGTCAACTTTCAAGATCCTACAAAAGATACCACTGTTTATTCAGTTATTTATATTTAATTGTTTTAAACCATATTTGACTTTTTTCACTTCTTTATTCACCATTTCCTGTTATCTCAGCTTTGAGATTCTTCCCATTAACGTTTTATAAAGCTGTTACTGAGGTAATCATTGGACAGTTATATGCCATTTGAATAAATCTGAAACATGGCAGCTTATAAAGGGTCAAATGGTAGTAATAGTCTACAATATGGATTTAATATAAATATTATTTCTTAGCATTACACATAGAGATAATATCACTCAAAGTTTTCTAGTCTTGAACTCCTGGTTAGTTAGATTTCATCAAATCATAGAAGAATAGTCAATAAATATTCCACATAAATTTCTGAATGATTTTTGATTTGAAAAATAAACACTATAAGGACAAAACCACTATTATTCATGAACGACCTGATATGGAAAGATATATCCTTAAATTAAAACTTTGAGAAAGTACATTATTCAATTTCTCTCTACAGATATCCTATATATAGTAACTAATTATATTTGAGTATAAAATCTTCCTCCTTGAGAAAATTAGATTTTATTCAGTTTTGTAATGTTAGAGTATCTCCTCTCTAATATACAAAATTTCTCTGACCTTCAAAGAATACTGTATTCTACTGCTCATGATAATTGGGCCACATGGAAAACATGCATAATTAAAACATATCATTTATTATTTCTCCTTTTAAGAGTGGTATCTGCCTCCTCAACCTAAACTCAAACTATGGACTGAAACAGGTAATAAAGTGTTTTGAAACATTATTGTGAGTTAATTATCTCTTCTATCCTCTAAGTCAGTTATGAGATGTGACATGCCCAGAGGAAGGTAATCAGAGGAGGGAAGAGAAGAAGCCAGGTTCTGGAGTGTCCATTAAAAGACTTAGATGTTTAATCACTTTATTACTTTCTCAAGCAAGTTGTAGGGTTGCCAATATCATAGAATTATATACATGCCAGTAATCAAACATTCAATTTTTATTTTTATTTATTTATTTTTTTTGCGGTACGCGGGCCTCTCACTGTTGTGGCCTCTCCCGTTGCGGAGCACAGGCTCCGGACGTGGAGGCTCAGCGGCCATGGCTCATGGGCCCAGCCACTTCCTGGCATGTGGGATCTTCCGGACCGGGGCACAAACCCGTGTCCCCTGCATCAGCAGGTGGACTCTCAATCACTGTGCCACCAGGGAAGCCCAAACATTCAATTTTTAAATTGCTGGGTAGGGGCAGATAAATTTTAGAGCAGATTAATAAAGTCACCTCTAGCCCCTCCTAGTGTCCATAATTAGGAAGAACCTAATGGAAAACATAAGTTTTAAGGTTCTTATGTTAAACAATAATCAAAATCTTAGGAACTCTCTTATATTAAAAAAAATTAAAAATTAACAAAAAAATTTTTAAAAAAAGAGGAAGTTTTAACCACAGAATTTTTTTGTTAAAGCTGTGTTACAACAATATTATCTCTGCATGCTGACTGTAATCCTCTTTAATCTTCAAAGGCAAACAGGGATAGTAACAATCTTTTCATGCACTCTTTTTTCTCTGAAAGGCTAGCAGATGTCTTATAGGAAGCACTCATATTATCAGTTAACCAAACCCAATTTCTATTCCTCTTTAACTGATCAGTGAATGGATGCTTAGTTTCTCTGGAACAATGTGAAATTCTTAAGTGTCTAGAGTGATAAAGTGTCTTACTGCATTGTTGCTGTTGACTGATAACAACTTTCAAGCCCTCCCCTCCCCCTTTCCCCTTGGCCTCACATCTTGGTGAGTGATGAGAAAACCCAGTATTTCCCTCTGTTGACTATGATAGGGAGGCTCAAGTCATGCAAACCCAGCCCATCATGGGGGAGAGGGGTAGGCAGAGGGAGTAACTTGAGCCCATCCCTTAACTACATTAAATACCAGAACCATTATTTTTCATCAACTGTTATGAACCAACTGTTATGTTTCACTTCTCATTGAACCTGAGCCCTTTTTGTCATTGAAAAAATCCTTTTGCTGCTTACTGTGTAATACAATATAAGTAATAAATTTATTTCAGATCCATTGTGCCCTTTGAGTCATTCATTTTGATACCAATAAATTCCTAGGCATAGTGAGGAGGGTGAAGGTGCCCAGCATCCAGCAAATAAACAGGCACACATACACAGAAACCTAGGGAAATATTTCCTTTTGGTCATACAAAGTGTTCTTGCTTTTTTTTTTTTTGGCGGGGGGTGGGGTGGGCAGTAAATATGTAGAATCCACAAAACTGTATCAATTATTTTACCTATTTTTGCTGATTTAAGGAAGATGAAGTTCTATTGTCTGGGTGTTGAGAGTCTTAAAATGCCTAGATCCTCCCAATGTTTGAATAGGTGCTGGAGATAACAAAATGCAAAAATCTCAAATGGAGAAAAGAGAAGAAAACCTCTAGGGACAAATATTCTCATTTTAAAAGCAAGTTTGAAGTGACAGATGACTGCTCCTTTCTCTACTGAAAAAGTTTCCTCGGCTTCCTGTCAGGTAATGTGTCATTGCAGAGAGGCATTGAAGACTGGACCAAGGAGTGAAAAGGTACTATGAAATCAGTGTTACTTTAAAATTTATTTTTGGTTTTTTGTTTGTTTTAACCTATATAAACTATCTTATAAAGAAAGTCATTTAGACAACTAGATACTTGTAGGTAATCATAACCAACTTACAAAATTATGAATAAAGTTAAAGAATAACTTCGCTCAGATCTATAGTTATCCCTAACAAAGGGATCTTACTAGTTTCAATAAAAGAACAAATCCTATGGAGTCTATGATATTTACTTCTGTCTTCTTCACATTCAAAGGAAAACAAAATAAACTCAATTACCCACATATTCAATCACATATTTTATTTTACTAATTCTCTGTAAACAAAATGCCTTTGGGACCTCTTCAATACAATTTAACAATAGCAATACATGTCTGCCAAAATGTGCAATCCAAAGTTCTCAGTTGGATTTACTAAAGAGTTAAGAAAAATGAGCAATCCAATGTGATGCTTTCCTTGAGCGAATACACAAAATTTTGTCAATAAGCTTAAATTATTCAAAAGGTACCTAAATTTACCGAATACCTCAAAAACCTAGAATTCTTATACTCATTATCTGCACAATGCTCACTTACACAAATATAATTTGTTATGTATTTTGTCTAAAAATCTACTGTAGACTTTGGAAGGGATTTCAATAGGAATGTTCCCCATCACTTTATATCCAGTTGGAAACTGATTCTTCAACATATTCATAGTTCTAGAGCAAGTCCAATCAATGTAATTTATGATAGCCATTCTGATATTTAAGAATAACTATCAAGTGTGCCTTTAAGAGTTTTCCTGTCCAGACTAGGTACCTTTATTTCCTTTAAGTAATTGTTAGATGCTTAATTTCAAGAGCTCTAAATTATGTAGAACTCATTTTACTAATGTCCATTTTAATATAAACCTCACAGTTCAATTTTTGGCACTCAGTTTTGAAGCACATTCTAACTCGGCAGGCACACAGTCAAGTTTAACACTCTTCTTGCATTAAAATAACCAAAACATATTTTTTATGTGGGATAGGGACACATGGACATACACTGTTGACTCTTGTTTATCTTTCAGCCAAAGAAAATACCTGAGTAATTTTCAGAGGTGCCCCTGTAAAATGATTCTCCTCCACACTGTACTTGAAATATCCAAATTTTGAGTTTACAGGAAGAATTTCACATTTACCTTTTACCTCTTGTTAGATTCAGCGATTTTTTCCACCTAGACATTGGCTTTCTTTGTTTCTTTTGTTATGATTAATAGAATTTAGCTCATATTTTGTCACAATAAATGAATTAACCAGCTATATTTTTAAAGAATTTATATATACTCCTAAGACCACATGATCAATAAACTCCTAGGAACAAAGTCTGCTGCCCAAAATTCCTTTACTCCCTATTTTTCCTTTCACTTTTTATCTTCTACTCTAAGGTTGATGCACAGGAATGCTTCGAACAGTTGAACAGATTTTCCTGGAGTCCTCCCAAAAGCTCTTGTTTCTAGAAGCACTGAAGATATGAAAGGGCCAGGATTTTTCAAGGGTTCAATTCTTTTCTAGGTACCAAAGTAGAAATAAGGAAAGAGACTAGAATGCAGACAGGGACTAGATTATTTGAGTCATGATTACATAATAACATGTACCACATACACTCATTTAGATGGTGTACCAGGTTGAATATTATCCCCCTAAAATTCATGTCCATCCAGAACTTCAGAATGTGACCTTATTTGGAAACAGGACTTTGCAGATGCAATTGGTTAAGAGGGAATTATATTTAACTACGGTGGGCCCAATGACAGGTATTTTCCTAAGAGAAAGGAGAGGGAAATTCAGACATGGAAACATAGAAATATGCAGAGAAGAAGGTCATGTGAAGACAGAGACAGCTTGAAGCAATGCAGCTACGAGTCAAAGAAAAACCAGGGATTTCTAGGAGCTACCGGGAGCTCAGAAAAGGCAAGAAAGTTTCCTCCCTAAGAGCCCTCGGAGGTAATATGGACCTGCCAACACTTTGATTTTAGACTTCTAGCCTATGGAACTGAGACAACAAATTTCTGTTGTTTTAAGCTGCCAGTTTTATGATAATTAGTTATGACAGCCCTAGAAAATTCATACAGATAGTGTTGTTCATTCCAAAATATTGAACTTAAGGAGCTCATATGTATATTCATAAAAATGTGAACATACATATAAATATATTTAACATTTTTGTAAATATATTTAACATTTTTGTAAATATAAAATACATAAATTTAATTTTTGAGTTACTAATTTTTTTTTCAAAAGGAATCCCAACTAATAAAGCCAAGCACAATGACCAAATAGGATATTATTTATTTATCTTTTGTACAATAAGGATACTGCTGTTCATTAATAGGTTATAGTTTCTGTGGACAATTACATAAAAACCTTTCAAAATAGCATACTACTATTCAAACATTATTATGGGACATTTCTTGTTTGAACTTATTCATCCCTACAATATAAAATGTAAGATTTTATTGTCATACTTTAATGTATTACTGTTTACCTCCATATTCAACATTATTAAAATCTAGGTTTTTATTTTTAATACGTATTTCTGTCTGCATATGAAAAATCTAAAATACTATTTAGAATTTAGAATTCTAAAGCATGAATTGCAAAAGAGAAAATAGCACATTGTAACATTTAAAAATATTTAATAAAGGTAATGTCTCACGTTTAATATATTCAGAATTTAATTTAACCAAGATTTAAGGAATATTTGTATAGGTTATTCCTTTGAGGTTTTTTGTTTTTTTTTTCTGTATGCGGGCGTCTCACTGTTGTGCCCTCTCCCGTTGTAGAGCACAGGCTCCGGACGCACAGGCTCAACGGCCATGGCTCAGGGGCCCAGCCGCTCCGCGGCATGTGGGATCTTCCCAGACTGGGGCACGAACCCGTGTCCCCTAACATCGGCAGGCAGACTCTCAACCACTGCGCCACCAGGGAAGCCCCCTTTGAGGTATTTTTAAAAGTGTACATGTGTAGACATACATGTACATATGTGTTTCAATATGGTGCTTTACTATTAGCCTACCATTGCCAGGTAAAAAGAGTATATATTTATTTTGAAATGAAATCCTCTTGCTTTCTAAAAAGAAAACCAAGCAAACACAATTCTAGGTGCAAAGAGAACCATTATAACACCTTTACTTTCTTTGGTCATCTGACTCTTTCAAGCAATACCTTGCAAGAATATCTTGGCTGCATTTCAGTAGTTTTAAAATATTTTAGTATACTTTGACAATTTTTGTCCCTATCTTTCTCAGCTTTTATTTCTTAGGAATGCAATTCAAGTCAAGATAAAAAGTGTAAATCACCCTTGCAAAGACAAATAAATCATGAATTCAGCAGCTAATTCAGACCACAATATTGTGCATGGTACAAAGCGATCTAATGCAGATGACTGATTTCAACTCCAACTGTCAAAGTGACAAGAAAATGACCTATCAAAGTCAGCCTTCCTCACAATTGTATGCACTATGTTACTGACAAACAGTAACCACTAAACAATGAGTAATATTAGGAAGATTGAAACCCTTAATGTGATGTAATGGGTGGCAGTCAAGGACTTATGACATCCTCTCCTTTCGGTTACCTCTAGATACTTTACTCTTCAGCTAACTTCTCTGTCTTCTTTTCTTTTCAAAAGGAGATGAACGTGTGTTGAACCATTAAGCTCTCCTCAGCCTTCATACCCCATTGCTATATTGCACCATTCCAGTATTTCCTATCTTACATTTGGAATACTATCAGATTATTCCACAGTGCGTGCTCTCGGCTCATGTTTAGAGAAAACTGGTTTATCTAAAATTTTATTTTTTTCTTCTGGTAACTAAAAGCTAATTTGCAATGTGTTTCGACGGAAAACTTCTACGCATAAAAATTATACAACCACAACTAAAATTGATAAACATTTAAAAAATATTTAAAGTTTAATGATAAATTATAGTTGTAAGCATACAAAATGAAATAGTATCAAAATGATAATTATGAACACAAAAGTGTGTGCTACAGGGAAAAACATAATATAAAAGTCCTCAAACACTCTACAAAGTTTATAAAACCTATATATAAAAACCTACTATGCATTCACCACAGTTTTATGCACAAGCATAACGCATATGAGTGGTCTGGGTGTATATGGGATATTGTTATCACATATCAACAGGCACAGAATAAACTGAAACTCACGTTCTGTTTTTATGAAGGCATGCTTGTAACAGGTACTGCCAAATAAGACTTTAGTTTGACAATAGTATGTGTGCTTCTTATGTGTGTTTTATGTACTTCTGTTATTTAAAGGATGTATCTTCCCATAAGCTTGTCTCTTATTAGAAATGTAAATTCTGTTCTCCTTTACTTTTGGACAACCACATTTTATTGTTTACTCTGTAGCCTTTCTCCATCTGTTTCTTACCAGCCAGTGTTGTAATTAAGGTAGGTCCAAGAACAGCCCTTAGTCCAGGGACAATTACTTTCTTCCACACTGCCATAAAAGTTATTGTCTTGAAAAATCCCAAATGTATTAGTGTAGTGGTTAGAAAACTTCAATAATTCCAGACTATTAAATGTCTCTGGCATTAAGGTTAAACATATGGCCTGATATATGAAGCCTTTCACACTCTACCTTAATACAAACTTTCTTCTTCCCGTACTATTCACTCAACCTCAAAACCTAACATTTCAGTGGAAACTATTGTAGGTATGTATAACTGAATCACCTTGCTGTACACCAGAAACTAACACAACATTGTAAATAAACTATACTTCAGTAAAATAAATTTAAACAAACATACAAATAAAAACCTAACATTTCATATCTCTTCATGGCTCCTTGACTTCTCACAACTTTTACTCCACCTGTCAGGGTTTCTCTATCTTGTACTTAGCATTTGATAGTTGGTTCAAATGTCATCTCTTTGACAACATTCTCTCTGATGCTTGCAGAGTGAATCTTCTCTCATTATCTAGTGCTTTATATAAACATTTTATCATAGATTATCTCATGTTTTTACTTTTTATTTATTTACATGCAGGACTTACCCTTGATGTCAGGCATCCACCATACATGCCTCCCTCTGACTCCCTTCAAGGCATACCTCAGTTCCTGAGCTCAACAGGGAGTGTTGCCTAGTGGTTAGGATAACACATTCTCAAGCCAAGATTTCTGCCTTTGAGTCCCAGGGCCAGTACTAGCTGTGCTGACCCTGGAAAAATTAAGTAACCTTTCAGTGCCTTAGTTTACTCAATGACATACTTATAGTAACACATATTTCTTTAGGTTATTGTGAGGAATAAATGACTTAATATATGTAAAGGTCTTAGAACTGAGACTAACATGTAGTCAACATTTCATGAGGATTATTCCTGGAAACAAGGAGTGAGGGACAGGATTGAAATAAGGGAAAGAAATATAATAAAAATTATTTCTATGAGAGAATAATCCTTTTGTAAGTGGTTATAGAATTCCAGTATTAGAGAGATTTCATGCAAAACCATTTCTAATCTGTTGATGAAGAAACTTAAGTGCTATAATGACACACAAAAAGTTTAGAAGCTAATTTAGGATTAAGTCCCTATTTCAGTGGTCTCTTCACCCAGACTTGAATAAAGTATTAGTATTATCCTTGACTAAAATCTGAAATATTTTTTATTTATGGCAAATCTTACTATTAATATTTTGGGGCATTTTATGACATTTCCTTGGCCACTTGGTTTAGCTATCTCCATTTACCTCTTTATTTTACATGTATATTATAAGCCTGCATTGAAATCTTTCAAAATAAAAACATTGAAGAGTTGTTCCTTTTCCATATATGGCTTGGGAAATAACAAAGGTAGAATAATACAGTCTAATCTCAATATTGAGGGAGACACCGATTGAACTAAAATAGAGGAATAAAATGGGGTATGAGGCAGCCTAATAAGACACTAATGATTCCACACTGAACTGTTTGGGAATTGTGATTTCATGAGTAGATTCATGCATTCATTTGTTTAATAATTTTTTACTAAACACTTGGATATGCCCAGCTCTGCTGTTCGTCAAAACATGATGCTTGAATCCTGGTTGTGGCAGAAGAGAAAGAAAGCATTGAGCAAGACATAGTAGGTATAATAGACAAAATGTCCTAATGTATTTAATGTGGGAGATGAGAGAATGGGAGGTGTTATACATGACTTTCATCTTTCTGGCTCGAGGAACTAGATGGTGGTGGCATTAATGATATACCAAAACTTAGATTCTTAGAAGTCAAGGAAAAAGATAGCCTCAAATCAATCTCTTTCACAGATGAGGAAAAACTGGATCAAAAAGATTAAGTGATTTGCTCAAGGGTGCCAAGGTAGTAATTTCAGGACCAGAACAAGGACTGGTGCTTCTGGTAACAAATCCTGTACTAAAGCCACTAAAGCAAGCTTCTCCTGGGTCACGGAGTCATCTATATGAAAGTAGCTTAATTTTTCATATGATCACCAAGCTTGTTAAATCAAACCAACCCTTCAAGATATTCTCCTTTCAAGGGCAGGGTTGAGCACATAACAGGTTCTCAGGATAGGCTGCTGATGAACAAAGATTTAAAGGCAGGCAAGAAGGAAGAACATTCCAAGACTGAATGATATAATGAACCAAATATTATCCACAGGTATTTCTTCTGGAAATAAATCATTTATTAACAAAAACACAAAACAAAACATAAACACCTCTCAAGCTACAAATGACAGATAACTGAAATTCTGACAAACTTTATAAAATAGATTACAGAACAGTTAATACTGATTTTTATAGTGTCCCCAGTTCTTCATCAGTGAAATAGATTATTTAAAAGTGTAAAATTGAATTTAATTTCCTTTTTCAGGTAAGCCCAACCTCTTTACATGGAGGACAGTATAAAATTAATCTTAAACTAGTATGTTTTCACAACTTTAAATAACTTTTAGAATGTTTTAAATATATAGTATTTACATTTTAGATTGGAATACTTACAGCAAGGAACACAATGTTTTACCATATTTTGTTTTTCAAATATTTGGTGTAAATGTTATTTAGTTTCATCATGTAGATTTAAGCTGTATTTCAGCAATTAAGTTAGCTTGGAACCATTGATTCTATTTATTTAATATTTCAATAAGCATTAATGCCAATAATTATTGTACTGTATGGAAGTTGCAAAAAATAAATTATTGCAATATGCACCATTTCTTTTAATTGGAACCTAAACTTCATCTAAAGATGTGACCAGCTATCTAAATTTACTTCCTAAATCCATCATTATTTTATTTTATATATTTAGACAACTTAATATCATTAAACCCTAATATCTTTATCTTTACAATTCTGAGAAGAATTCCTACCTGCATGATTCTTACATACATTACAGAGAATACATGTAAAGCACCTAGTGAGGTATTTGGCACATAGTAAATACTCAATAAATTTTAATTCACTTGCATTCCATTTTACTGGATCTATAGAGATATTAAAACATCATAGCAATTACACAGTATTTTTTCCTGAAATGTATTTTATTTATACATACGTAGATAAGCAAATGTAAATCAATTAGCAAAAACAAAAACCACGGTAATTAATTACCGTTTCTGCATTGCTTCAAAGAAGAAGAGACGACTAATAAACAACTGGTGTCTGTGAAATTTGTGTGCATAGATGCAAGTAAAGATGATTATTATCGTCAGGGACTATCATGGGAATTATTTCAAAAGTGGTAATGAACTTTCATTGATCCATCTGTGTGTACACTGTCAACAAGTTCTCTCAAGGCCACATCTTAACACAGTGATATACACGAAGTGATAAAATTTTTAGGGCACTTCCAAGGTCTGTGCTAAATGCTTTAATGCTTTCAATCATAATGTATTATATGTTCTTTACATAATACTATGAGGAAGCTATTGTCCCTACTTAGACAATGAAGTGCTTAAGGAATTGATCCAAGATGAGTAACAGAATGATTTCATAAGTAGGCAGTCTGACTCCACGGTACATACAAAATACACCGTATTGGACTGTGTCCCTAGTTCTTTTGTCTTTGTATTCTGAAACCAGTGGATGGTCTAAGCGATCAAGAGGGAAATTTTTCTTCCTACTTGTGGTAGACTCCAGTGTTTTTCGACAATTCTGGTTCTTTTCAAGGTCATCTCTACTTATCAATTGGTCTGTGCCCATCTATGAATGAAAAAGCCTACAGGTGCATGGTGGTGCTGAACCTGTGATCTTGGTTCCGTCATCACTCTTCTCTCCCATCTTCAGTCTATCATCAAATCTGACATATTAATATATGTTAAATTTGCATACTTCTTTCTACCCTCACACTGTCATTAATTTATTTCAGACACTATTTCTCTTGCCCTAGTTTCTGTAATAGACTCTGACATTTTCCCTTGCCTCTAGCCTAACTCATTTAATCTGTTCTCCTTAGTGCTCTCTGAGCCTTCAAATCCACAAATAGGGTCACGCTAACCCCTGCTAAACCCTTTGCCTGGTTACTTTCATGATAAGGTGGGGCCCTTCATGATTCAATTCTAACTTATTACTTTATTCTTATCTTCACAGTTTATGCACTCAAATACTACATTACAGTCTGTATTTTTCTCAAAGCACTTTCTGTTCCATTTTTCTGAAAACTTTTCCCCTTCCTCACACACCTCCTCTTTGGAAAACTCCTACATGACCTGCAATTCTCAGGTGAGAAATCACTTCTCTCAGGAAGTCTTCCAAGTCTGGGTCCATTGCTTCTATTAAGTGTTCCTTTTACTTTTAGTATTACTATTCCTGTAACAGCACTCATCGAATGTGCTTAATTGCATCTTAACACGTGTTTATCATTAAACACAGATCTTTGAGAACAGTGACTAAATGTTTTGCTCAGAGTGTAGCCTAGAGCCAGTTGCATACTAGATACTTGTAAAGTACTTGTATTGAATGAATGAACAAATAAAATACAGGAAAAAAATGAAATGTTCACTTGGCAAAGATCACTACTTTTATACAGTCATATCTTCCTTAAAGCCTGAGGCTCATTTTGGATACTGAAGTTCATTATCATAGATTTCTGTATTTTTATTTCTGTAAGGGACATTAGAGGCGGGCAGGTTCAAAAGGTCCAAATATCTAGTCACCTTAAAAATATTTCCAGCATTTTACAAAATTCTAAAGATATTGACCATTTATTTACCAACCACTCCCCACTGCTCACCCAAAGCTACACAGATCAACAAAAACATCCAGCTTCTTTGCTTGTAGCAATGCTACTGATTGTCTCATTTTGACAAGAAATTCTGATTGGCAGGCATGTAGATTTGAAAAAATTTGAAATAATAAAATAAAACATTTTAAAGTATTAGATCTGCAGAGTCAAAGTAAATCATGTCCTACAAAGAAAAATATGGAAACTAGCAAGCTAGTAAACTCCGAAAGTTGTAATGAAAGCTAGTAGCACCAAAATCTAGTTTGTTATTTACATTTATTTTTTCCAGAAAGGAAAAATATTAAAAGTATGTATTACCAAGTTTGAAATGTAGAGATCTAGCTCACTCCTTTAAGCCAAATGTTCACAAGAAAAAGAATTTCATCTTCAAAATGAAGTAACCCAAAGCCCATATTTAATGTAAAAATGAGCATTAGCCAAATTTCAGGAGAGTACATTAAGTAATTAGTATAAGTGATGTTTCACTCCACATTCTCTTTCCATCATCTCGTCTTTTCCATCTAAGAGCAAACCTAACAAGCAATTTTTAAATAATTGAAGAAGTAAATCCTCATCGGTGTGTCATTTTCCTCTTGTGCCTGTCTTCAGACTTATTCTAGCAGTTCCATTAATATAACTATTGCAAAAATATAAAAAAGAGAGAGAGAAAAAGCTGTGCAAATGGCATATTATAAAATTAAATGGTAACATATTGTGTTGCTTGGGATCACAGTCAAGTCCAGAGGCAAAATAGAAATAACAGATGCAATATAAATTCAGAGTTATCATGTATGTCACACTGAAATCCAGGCTTACAAAATTAGCACAATATGCTCTACCTGAAGAAAGACTAGGGGTAAAAAGAGAGAGACGGATAAAAAAGGAAAATTGTGCTAGCAACATAAATGGAGAAACAGCAACATTTTAATCTTGATTTGGTAATAAATTTGGAAAGACATTGTATACTAATTGGATTTCTTATTAAAATTTTAATCAAAGAAAAAATTATTTTATATCAATATGGGCCTATAAAATGTTTTTTTGATTGTGAGATTTTTAACAATCCATTAAAGTTTAGTGAATTTACTAGTTTGAATGGACCTAGTTAAATTTTAACCTAAAGCTATTCATAGATGAACTTCTTTATTTTATTCCTTATATAATTTACTGAATAAATAATTCAATGTAATGTCACTAATGATATACTTTATTAGTCACCAAATTGGTGTGTGATTAATATAGAATTATGTAAATCACTAAATGCCTGAGTTTGTTTGGGGTCGTAATATAGAAGGATTTCTCTCTATAATAATAACTCATTTTTCACATGAAAAAGTAAAAGATTCCCCTCTCCCTACAAAAGAAAACAAGAAGTAAAAAATAAAATATGTCTAAACCATGTATTTTTGGTAAAATTACTGGCTCTATTCACTCTCCTGCTACTCACACCCTTTGGCATACAACTTTGCAATTCCCTCACTAAAATTTCCAACTTCCCTTCATGAACAACAGCAAGAAAAAGACCTCAACTCTCCTGATCAGAAAGAAGAATTTGAAAAACAGCAACAACATAAAAATCTCTTAAATTATTTAAATACATAGTAATAAGCATTTTCTTACAATTTTCTTCTATTAGGTGTTCCTTTTACTTTTAGTATTACTATTCCTGTAATAGCACTCATCGAATGTGCTTAATTGCATCTTAACACGTGTTTATCATTAAACACAGATCTTTGAGAACAGTGACTAAATGTTTTGCTCATAGAGTATAGCCTAGAGCCAGTTGCATACTAGATACTTGTAAAGTACTTGTATTGAATGAATGAACAAATAAAATACAGGAAAAAAATGAAATGTTCACTTGGCAAAGATCACTACTTTAAATGGATATAAATGATATCACAGTATACCTCCTAACCACAATTTACTATATCAACCACTGCAACTTGCAGAATCAGTACCAGTCTCCAAAAAAATTTTGAGTCTCTTGTTTTAGTGAATTGGTTTAGGTAGGTGCTATGGACTGACTGTTTGCATTCCTCCAAAACTTATATGTTGAAACCCCTTAATCCCTGTGTAATGGTATTTGGAAATGGGGTCTTTGAGAGGTCATTAAATCATGAGGTGGCACCCTCATTATATGCCTATTATAAGGGAATGAAATTATGCCCTTATAAGAAGAGACACAAAAGAGATGGTCTTTCTCTTGGCCACGTAAGAGAAGGTGGCTGTCTACAAGCCAGGAAGTAGATCCTCACGGGACACCAGCTTTGCTAGTGCCTTGGTCTTGGACTTCCCATCCTCCAAACTATGAGAAATAAATAGTTGTTATTTAAGCCACCCAATCTATGGCATTTATGTTATAGCAGCTCAAACTAAGACAGTGGGTGTGAAATTCTTGGGTTCAAAGTATAACTGTGAAACTTTCATTAGTAGTCAGAACAAAAGTCACTATTAAAATCAGCTCTAAGAGCAAAATGAATAAGTCCACATACTATTGTAAAGCACAGTTGTTTTGCTAGCTACTTGATAAAATAGCGATCAGGTAACTGGATGCCTTTTTTTTTTTTTTTCTGGCTTAAAACAACAATTTAGTTTTTCTTAAGATTATGTGTGTAGGCTGAGCTCTGCTGGGTGGTTCCTCTCTTCAATATGGTGTTGACTAGGTCATTCATTTAACTACATTCTGTTGGGAGCTCAGCTGGGCTGTAACATCATCTTACTTAAATCAAAGATCCTGAGCCTAAATGAAAGGGTTATTTACTACTCAAAATCCAAACAGATTCTCTTTGAAATATACAAAGAGGAGAAAGAGATCTTATCCCAAGACAAAATGTGTTACACTTGCCAAACCTTCACAGAGTCAAAACCTACATGAATGCAATGAGAGTGGTTATTTTTGGTTGTGTCCCATCTCCATTATCAAACCTAAATATAGGAATTCAAAGATAAGGACTGGAACTTCAAATTATTATTAGGTACAGGGGTCTTTCCTAAAGTTTTCTGGGACAAGTAATTGTTCAACAACTTAATAGAGTAAAAAGTAAAATTAAAACCATGACTATTCTGAAGATGAACATTCTTTATTCAGAGAAACATCAAAAGTATCTGTTAAGCATGAGGAGATGTGTTTCTAGTAAATATTTAGAAAATACTAGACAGTGATTTTAAACTTTTCCTCCTGACAGTGCAAAAATTAGATAGAGGTATAAGAGTCCTATATTGTCCATATCTGGAGACCAACATTCCTTACATAAATGCTTATGTTCTTTTCAACTCTAATAATGTATGAATCTATAATTTGATATTAAACTTAGATTTTAGTATCACAGAATTTCTAAATTTAAAGGAATTTTACAGTTTCCTGAAGATCCACTCATTCAATACTTGATTTCCTTCTATATAAACAGAATAAAGTAATCATGTAGCTCATGCTTGAACCAAGTTAACAGTGGCCTAAATATTTTTTGAAGAAACGTTTTGTTGCACAAAATTTCTTATATTGTATATTTTCATCTAAATATATACTCATTGCACTCTATATTTGTCTGGTTTTACAAGGAATTGTTTCATTTCAAATTGAATGAAAATTAACAATCAATAATAGTGATCTGCCTAAGCGAACAATGGTTTTTATATAAAGAAATGCTGCTCATATATACGTATACCATAAAATTTTGATTAACAAAATTATTAAAAATACATTAAGAAAATGAAATAAATTCAACTAATTATAAACATTTACAATACTATTATGATATTGTACATTTTTGTACCAAAAATTGCAGCTAGCAATAATAGCTAAAATAATACATGTTAATGAGTGCTCACTAATCTAGAGCTCACTCTAATAGCTGCCAACATACTGAAAGATTGTCCATATATTAACACCGGAAATTTCTGGATGATGCAACTGCATGGGATTTTATTTTTCTACAATGGATGCATTTTAAAATATGAATTTAACACATTATAAAAAGTAAATTATCTTATTTCTATTGTGTTTTTATCATTCAATAGTTGTTAGTTTTTATACAAGCTATGGTAACTTAGTAATGGCACTTCCAAAGAGTTGTTAGGATTTGAATGCCTAAAGTGAGTTAGTCTGTATTACACATATAAAAAGTTCCATCAATTGCAATTTAATGCAGAGGCAAATGTTAATATGAAAAAAAAAATGAACCATCCTATTTAGGACCAGACTCCAAATCTCATATGGTATCAGAAAGATCACCACTGCACTGCAAAAACAAACAGCAAAATAGCTATTTTCCAGAGTATACCTCATTGGGAATAAACCTATTTTTGGCAACACGATGCATGCACATTTGAGTTAAAAAAACAAATGTGGCAATCAAATTGAACTTCTAATACTTGTTAAAGAAAAAATGCTATTTAAAAATTTTGGAATTTTTGGTTGGAAATCTAACATTATGCTTTTTTGAGTTATTTGGAAATCATTACTAGAGGAGTCTCACTCAAAGTTGAAATTCTCTCTTCAGTAACAAAATGATGTTGAAAAAGGGAGGCAAGTGCAATGTTGAATACATCATAAGAACAGATGTTATATTCCAGACATGTAAATGCAGGTTCAAGAGATAAAGATTGATACCCCAGTTAAATTACAAGATTGCCCTGAAAATTAGCATAATTTCCAATAGAAAAAGGATATTTCCCTAAGCTTATTATAAGTAGAGAAGCAGAGAGTGTATTTATTCAGATGCACCCCACTGGTGTTCTTGTAGTAATGCATGCCATTTAATATTCACTATGACTCAAAAATTATAATAAGAACACAAACCACTCACCTGGAAAAAAGTTCAACATCACAAAATTTTAATAGCCAGTGTTAAGATTCTATATATATTCTGGAGCACAAAGCAAATTTCAGTTTGGTAGAAATGTACACAGTGTACTCTATCTTTTATCTCAAATTTTTCTTTGTTTATAAAGCAAAAAAAAACCTGAGTAAATTTATAAGTTATTTTCTCATAATAAAGTACAAGTAGATAATAAAAATAATCTCAATCAACAAATGAAGCAAAACACTTTCTATTGAATTCCCAAAGCAATAACATGTTTTCAGTAAGTATGTATTATGCTATGTAATTAATATCTGATAAACAAGTTAAATATGGATCAAGGTTCAGAAAATACAGCCATTAAGGTGTACCTATATTAGGGAGTTCCCTGGCAGTCCGATAGTTAGGACCCTATGCTTTCACTGCTGTGACCCAGGTTCAATCCCCGGTTGGGTAACTAAGATCCTGCAAGCTGCATGGTACAGCCAAAAAAAAAAAGTGTACCTATATTAAAATCACAAATTTTATGATAGATTCAGATGCAGACTGCTGAGAGGATTATCTCCTTAGAGTTCCAGATAACATAAGGTATGGATGTGAACTTAACAGGACTTATTCCAGATGCCCTATCTAAAGGAATAAAAAGATCTAACTCACAATAACAAAGGGACTTGGAAAGAGATATTCAACACTGGAGATGTTAACAAAATTAAGGAGTATTGGGAGATACTAAGTGTTTAAATGATTTAGCAGAGCTGAAAGAACTGAAACCAAAGTAACTACCTAGATAGAGTCAATAGGAAGCAATGCTAGTTGCACCTCAATTTCTCAGAAAGATCTCAGGAACAGAAGGCATTAAGTACTTCAGCAGGCAATGTGGGTGAAGTTGGGATTAAGGAAAAAAGATTAACTGAAACACTTGTAAGAAGATTTACACACTAGATTGTCTTCCCTAACTCACATTCAACTGACTTCAGATTTCCCCCAGTCTGTCTATCCCCCATAACACAGAGATCAGAAACACAGAGGTTGACGGAAGAAGAATAAAGTGGAGAGATAAGGAGGTGAAGGTACTAAAGTGTGGCAGAAGATGTCATCCCAAATATCTTCAGCTGTAGGCACTTAAAAATCAGCAAATACAGGCAGAGGCTGTCTCTCAACTCCCCTTACCTTCCTGAAGGAACTGTAAAAGGAGTTATCTCCCCTTATTTCCAAAAGAAACTCAATTGTCTTAGATCCCCTCCCAGGGAATTTCATGCACCAGGGAAGACTGACACATCAGAGGACAGGAAACTAGAAGTTCAAACCACACTCAGACAAACTTTATCACAAACTACCATACCTCCCATGTATTCTTCTTGGGTCCCAGTCATCTTTCCTAAGAACCATTTACTCTCCCCTAAGAGGCCTACATCCCTCCTCCCCTTTCCCTATTAAGATGGCATTTAAGCCTGAATTTTAAGCCATTTTGAGGAGTTACTCATTTTTCTCTGGGTATCTCCCATGTTTAAAGGAGGTATACAGGTTAATAAACTTCTGTTTGTTTTCTCTTATTAATGTGTCTTTTATTACAAAGATTGCAGCTAAGAACTCTGATGGCTACAGGAAAAATTATTTTTCCTCCCTAATGGTAGACCTTGGGGACAAAAATTTTTAAACATCTACTGTGTGTTAGTGAAACTGAGCAGGACCCTGTGGGGCTCCTGGGCACGGAATCCTTTCTGTCCGCTGTTTCTTATTTGTAGGGAACAGACTCCAGCCTCCATGACCTTCCCTGAGTTCCAAAGGCAGATTTGAACTGTCGTTAATCAAGGGAGGAACAGCCAAGAAACCACCTGAGGAAAGATTAAAGGAACAAGAGAAACTCATCGAGATTAGGAAACAGACCACTGGAGATGAGATTAAAGGAATGCAGGCTCTGCACACAACCTAATCTTATCAGCAACCCTACCCTTGAACTGTTACTATAAAACTCTTCATCAAATCCTCCTGGGTTGGAACACACAGTCTTTGAGGGGCATGAGCCTGCTATGTCCCCCTTTACCTGGCAAAGCAATAAAGCTATTCTTTTCTACTTCACCCAAAACTCTGTCTCTGAGATTCATTTAGGAGGCACTAGTGCATAGAGGCTGAGTTTTTGGCAACATTATGAGGTTATAACAAGTTGTATGGTTACTCATGATTCACAGATGAGAAAACAAAAGCTCAGGAAGGTTAAATAACTTGCTCTAGATTACCTAACTAGTATGTAAGAGACCCAAACTATGCCGCTGCTTCAAAATTATATTATTTTCTGCTACGTCTTTCAAGCACAGGCTTTAGGACATGGCGCCACGTTTCTGGATAAAGCAGAAACAAAATGGAGTTCATCAAAGCATTTGGAATAAATGAACACAATGATTATCTGGAAGCAGAAGGTCTGGCTTTATTGGAACAGCATATGTTTGTGATAGAACTTCACATGGACTCACCTGATTCTCCAAACATTTGTGACCCAGAATCAGAAATGTAGGAAGTGGACGAGAGAATAAAGCCTGGAGATTGGCTGACAGGGGTACTGCACAAAAGAGTAAAATATGGATTGCTAGGCAGGTGCCAGTATCAAAACAATTATAAGCTGCTATATATTTACTAGCTCTCAGAAACATGCATGACAAACATTCAAGATGGAAATGCAGGTGAATTAATAAAAGCATCAGCAATCAAATACCATAAAAAGAATCTAATAATAAGAAATGGTCCTATTCCTTCCGGCAACATCTCTTAGATTCCCACCTATGAAACAAACTCTTAATGAAAAGAAAGTAATAGAAGAAGTATATTACCTGATTCTAGACTCTAAAAAATAGTCAATAGGAACACAGAGTTATGAGAAAGAGCAGCCTTAGAAAATGTTATTCATAGGATCTGTCTGGGGTCAAGTGAATTTTGAACTGAAATGTAGACAGAGTCAAATGCCTAGAGATCATGTTTGATGGACAAAGAACAAATTACATTGATGTGGGATTTTGAGCAACACTTTTTCTGAAGGGAGAGGACTGAATATTAAATTTCAGATAAATCTTCCCATTTGCAGGAATTTATGGATTTTACTTTTTAGGTGCTTCCACCGTGTTTTGTCAGCTCATAATTCCTTCCGTTCTTTGTGATTTTATTTCTTAAGTAAATTCCAAGATGGTATTACAATTGGAAGCCCCCCTAGGGTCACACTGGTGGGAAGGAGGAACAGCTCCACAAGCAAACCGTGATGTCTACCAGACAAAGGTGACAGGACTGCAGGAAAGATGATGCAAACAAATAAAACAAACATTAACAAAAACAAATGGATGCTACATTTTCGTTCTCTCCAGTTTTTCTATTTTTTTCCGCACTTTTTCTCTTGAAAAGTACCTTTCTAATTCCAAAAATGTGGGGAAGGGAATAAATTATTTATTATTTTAGTTTTTATTTTATGCCAGGTACTCAAAAAACATTTTCAGTTTAATCCTAACATCCACACTATCAAATAAATATTATGAATCTGTTTTGACAGAGAAGGAAATGGCATTTAATTGTTCAATTATGTAGCTAGTAAGTAGCATAGCTGGTATACAAACTTGAATCTGACTCATTTGTAAAACCGTGCTCTTTCTGACATACCGTTTTAGATTTTAGATGATTCTCCTAATGTCCGAAACCTGTTTTTTTTTCTTTTTATGTTATCCACAATCTTCAGAAATGTTTCCTCTCTCCTTTAAAGAGGAAAAATAGCTTAGATGATCAAAAATAGCAATTTTGCTGTTGTAATGTAATCCAACAAGTGATGCTAGCTCTTTGAATTGAACAGAAAGGCAGTAATGATTTTTTTTTTAACTGGAGTATAATTGCTATACAATGGTGTGTTAGTTTCTGCTTGGCAGTAATGATTTTTTTTCTTTTCTTTTTTTTTGAGAGAGAGGAAAAAAAAAGAAAGAAAGAACACCTCTAGCATGTGAACAGAGCACAATATGTGACAGTTTTGCAGATTGGCTGTTTGACTGTATCTGTGTAGAGAGGCACTGAAGTGTCCTTTTTTGAGAAGGAAGCAAGGAGATTGCTTTTCCTTCTCTCTCTCGAGACTCAAACACCTAATAGTGCTTTTCAACCTTTAATGCATTCCTAATGGAGTTCCCCAGTTAGAGTGCTTTCACTTGCCTGAGTAGAGGCTCCAGCTGCAGCCTCTACAAATACTTTTTTTTTTAATATATTGTTCACATGAATTGGAAGAATTTTCAAAGGAAATCTGGAATATCTCGAATGGGAAATTCACAAATAGTAGCAGTCAGGAAGGCACTGAGCAGAAAAGGGAACAGTAGCCATAAATCAGACAAAAGTCACATTAATAAATTGAGATGTGTGAGATAAAATCAATTCCAGCTCCTCAGGAGGAAGAGAGGGTTTCTTTTAATCTTGGGATAAATTTAAAATCAATAAAAGTAGAATAGATTCATAACCAGAAATTACATAACAGTGTAGGAAATTAGAAAAACAAAGAGAAAAAAATATATATACCTCTATACTTCAACAATCTCTAAGTCCCAAGATGCGATTATTGATGGTACTAACTTCATCCATGATGAACACATTAGTAAAGCTTTTACCAATATCCCATAAAACACTGTAGTTGTATGTGGCCACTCAAAGAGTATGTGATGATAGTAAAGATGAATGTGTGTAAATAGTGATTCTCAGGCCAAACATCTTAGATATAAAAGTCAAGACCACAGAGAAAGCAAGACTCCTCCTATGAAGAGACCCTTAATTGTAATAATTATCAGGTGAAGCTGAATCAGGGATGGGATTGTGAGATTCTACGATATGAGACCTTTTAATCTCATAAATTTTGCTCAGAGTATCCATTTTTAGAATGGAATAGAAGTAAGTCCTGCCAGTAATGCTCATGACATTCAGAATTTTTGATAATAAAATTCTTCTATATTTCTGTATGCCAGAATCTTTCATCTTCCTTGTTATCCTAGGAAATCAAAGGACCCCATTAACTGAAAATGCATTCCTAGAAAGGGTTTACAAAATATTTTATGTGGGAGTCTAATTCCTCAGCCAAGCAATTGGACCTCTTTTCATTTTATAAGCAGCATATTGAAGTAAGGCCAAAGTTGAATATTGAGAAAGAAGGGATGGAGTCAATTATATCTAATGTTTAGGGAGAAAAAAAGTAAAATTTCATACTGCTTGTTACATTTTATATTTGTCTCTTTCTAGGAGAGAGAAACTTTGTCTCTGTCCCCTGAAAAATAAAAATGACAAGCCACTTGGTTCTATTTCTCATGAAGTTAGATGTCAACCACTTGCTAGGCTTCACCTGTGATATATTCATGAGAAGAAACAAGCTGGAGAATTTCAGACTGAAGTAAACAGAGCAGAGAGAGTTGCTTTTTCACCTTTTTACAGACCATGAGTTTTTCAGCCATTTATTTTTCAAAAGTCCAGTTGTCAGCAGGGAACATCCATATGCGTGTGTGCAATGCACATTCAG
The DNA here is from genome assembly GCF_003031525.2 of Neophocaena asiaeorientalis asiaeorientalis. NCBI lineage: Eukaryota > Metazoa > Chordata > Mammalia > Artiodactyla > Phocoenidae > Neophocaena > Neophocaena asiaeorientalis. The sequence continues at coordinate 4,861,248 of NW_020173201.1, forward strand.
TTCTGAAACAAGACTGTTTCTCCATAAATTTGGCCAAAACATTCTTGAGGTATGCCCTGGCAACCAGGAGCTTGAAATAACTCTTAAAACTCTCTTGTAGTTCAATGACGTTAAAGGTTGGGACAAAGACAAAGCCATGAGAGAAATAGATCATTATTGGTTATATGAGAAGGCATTAAATATCTTAGCAGTCATACCAATTGTAAAGTTGAGTCATTGATTAGCACCAAGGGTGGAAGTTAACTGACTTTCAACTTCCATGAGTGGTCAGACCAATCAGGTAGTTAGTAATCTGAATCTAAGCAATACAGCATGTGAAGCCACAGTAACACTGGAACAATAAAACGGGGCTCAGTGAGTCCCATCCATGTCACAGACAAGAATCTGGTCAGCAATCTGATCAGGTCCTTGCCCCACATTAGAGCTCCATCAAGCAAGAAGGCAATGGCAGACATGGCCTTGGGATGTCATTGAAAACACATGATACAAAAAGGTTCCCTTAATGAGTATGTGTTATTTACCCTGGAAAGATTTAGAACCATGCATGTAGATATTGAAGAGAAACGTATTAGAGTAGTAATGTCTGGAATCTATAAATATTTTCTATTTTATGTCCTTAAGATATTTAAGAAAATTTGGCCTTTTAGAGTAACATTTCTACCTTGTAATTCAAATTTTAAATGTATAATTAAGTAATTGGCTTACATTCATGATGTTAAACTTAGATTTAACATAGGTAAATACATGTGATAGAGGCCACTAGTTGCTACCAAATGTCCATTTCTCCCTTTTTCTTAGCAGTAAAAACTGATTTTATAAGACTAAAAGACCATATAACCCTCCATTCCCTGTTCCAGTTATTTGTGACCTTGGGGTCAAGTTTTAACTACTTAGATGTAAGTGTTGTGCTGTGTAAAACTTGCAGAAAGTGTCTTTGGAGACACAGAGGGTTTGCTGTTTTTCTTCTCTCCATTCTCTTTCCTGGAATTCAATGTGGTGACTCTAGTTCAAGCAGCCATTGAAGACCAGGAGAATAAGGGTCAGACGTTAGAGGAACGGTAAGCTGGGAGGAGCCTGAGTTAGTGAGAACCTCAGAGAGCTGCAGGATTAGTTGCTTGCTTACTAAATCCAGGCCTCCTTTATAGGGAGCAAACTGCCATTCTTACTTAAGTTATTATTTTGGGATTTTCTGTTCCATGAAGCTAAGCCATATGTTAAATTAGTTTATATTACGAGTCAGAACATTTCAAAGGTCTTAAAAAAATCACAACTTTTACTTTATTAGCCTTATAAGGGTTATTTAAATACACATGAAGTGACGCCTTTCAGTCAAATTAATTACAAAAGAAATTATATGTATTATTTTTAAAGGTAATTGACTAGTCAAGTTTGTAAAAGAATCCACATATTAATCAAAGTCTCCATCTCCTCTTAAAATCATGGTCAAAAGTTGCTAGAAGGTGCTGGGTGTATAAATATATAATATGGTTTTGCAGACTGAATCCAGAAAATAAAGAAACTGAACTTCTTAACCTTTAACCTGCTAGCCTTTTTGGGAAAACAACAAAAATGTATATACACACAAAAACCTTTTCTTACTGAAAATTCCAGATGATAAGCATATTTTAAAATAAACAAAGGTCACATAATTAAAGCAAATACTTGGAAAAATCAGACTATTTTGATAATTTAGGTTTTAACACAGCTATCTTCCCTGATTTTAAGAGTACAGCGTATTATTGTACATTTTATTTTATTTTTTAAAAAATCTGTATTTTTATCTCTAAAGGATTAGTTAATATGAAATTCCTACACTTTTTATACTTTTACTAATAAATTAGGCTAACATTATTCCCACATAGAATTATAAAAAGTATAAAAGAATATGTTCAATTAGAAAAAATTGTATTTCTGACAACCATTTTTATATTAATAGAATATAATTTTGAACTAATATTAAATGAAGTTAATTATCTGGTTACTTGGACTATTTTTAACAAAGGTAGAAAACTGAAATATGGTTATCAAACATAGCTTTAATACATATTCCTTTGATTCTTATTTTTATATGTTATAGAGTAGCTAGCTATATCTTTGGGCCATGTTTGCAAATATCTTCATTTTTGCCTTTTTAAGAAGTTGTAAAAAGAATGTGTATGGGTGTTGGGCATAATATTGTTAGTACTCATTAGATTTGCTGGTGTGTCAGACAGACCTAAATCTCATTTCACTCTGTAAAATAGAAGTTAGTTACCAAAAGTCATGTTAATATGGGTGATTTAAAGTATATTAGGATCAGTATTAGCAGAAAATAAAAATTGTGTATGCAAAGAAAGAGAATGTACTTTTTTAAAGAGTAAAAGAGAGTCATTTTATCCTAAAGCGTCTGTTGTTTTCAAAATGTAAAATTGAATCATGAATGATAAAATAGAAAGTTGTAGGTTTGTGAAAAGAAAATTTAATTATCTAAGATTATAATGTCTGCAAATAATGAATCCAGAAAAAAAAAAAGAGGAATTTGTTAAACTGTTGCTAAGATTGGGTCAGTTTTGGTGGTCGGTCTGTTAAGATTGAAAATATTAAAGAAGCTTGTGAATCTTTTACTGCCAAATATTAACAGGGCAAAACTAGATGTTTTTTTCTATTAAGCTGTGCTTGGGCTGATCTTAAGAAATAAGAAGAGCTTATTCTTTATTTTCCATGTAATCTACTCAAATGGCAGAGATTCTGTGACTTACCAGAACAACTTCCTATGTGTTGTGCCGAATTTGTCATCTCCTGGATTATTCCTTCACTTCTGAAAGAGCTAAAATACTTTAAATTGTATTCCTATTTTCTATGTTTATTTAACATATAACATTGTCTCTTGATCAACAGGTCGTCAAGCTACAACATTGTCTCTTGATCAACAGGTCGTCAAGCTACAACCTTTCATTGTTCTCAGATATTGATGCTCATATATTAATCAAGTGAATAAATCTCATCCAAATAACTCTTTTGATGTCTTCCCAAGATTAGGTCCTAACATTTAGAAAATACACTTTTCAGGGTGTCTTTTATCCGTAATACTATTTTTGTGATGTCTCAAATGGCCACAGAAAAATCACAAATGTTTGTTCTTTTACTCTATAAAAAAAGTAGTGCTAAAAATAATTATCCTTGTTTGAAATGCTCCACATTTCTTACACAGTTCAGCACTGTTGTGAGAGACAACTTGTCAAATAAAAGCCTTTCTTAAGATAATTTTGTTCAAATAAAACGTATATTTATAAATTTCCAGAGTATATAATTTCTGAAATATATACATTACACATACATACACACACATGTTTGAGAGATATATAAATATAAAGAAATATACATATTCCAGAGGCTGTGTACTCTGGAGATTTATAAGTACTACTGCTATGTACTCCTAACCTCAGGGAAACATTATTACAAATTCTTATGAATTGTTATAAATTATACCCTAATAGAAGATTTTATTATACTCCATTCTGATACGTTTTTTCCTCTAATAAATGTACCACAGCTGTTTCATGCTGTCTCCAACAGGTAAGTTTTGCTTTCTTTTCATGCTTGCCTAAAAGCTCTGTTAAAAGCAATATGCTAGAAATTGGACCTTCAACAAAGAAGGATAGTTTTAGGACCTCAGTGGAAAGAACAGAAAAGAAGAATGCTGGAAATTAGACAGAGAGAACAGAGAACTAAAAGTCAGATTTAGTTTTCACTTGACCCCTGAAGAGGATGAGACGTTTAGAGGAGGGAGATCAAGATTTGGAATTGGCTGGAATCAGGCTGATATCCTTCTTCTGCACCTTGTTAATGAATATGAATTTGGGCATTCTGTCAACAATCCTCAACTAACCCTACCAGCTTCACTTTCCTTAGGCATCAGATGAGGAAAATTAGCATCCCAGGTAATCTGTGTAAAATGTTTAGTTTGATAACTGACATGTGATAAGAATTAAATAAATTATAAATCTTATCCTAAAAAGGAAATTGAAAATGGGAGAGTATTAGGATTATATCTCAGCTATTCTGATATGTTTAATACTATTTACACTTAATTATGGAGAAACATTGAGTGGTCAAGAGTCCAAGGAACAAACCTGACTGTTAATATTAACATTTTAATACTTGGGTATCTTTGTAGTTGTGCGTCTTTACTTTCTAATTCCTTTAAAAAGTCAGCATATCTCTTCAATTTTATGTTGAAGATGTAATAATAAGAGCCTTTAAATTCTGATGGATACCAAAATCAGCTGTGGCATTTTAAAAGTAGATATCAGCCATCCCATCCAAGATCTGCTGAATCAGAATGTCTGAAGTAGAATATTTTTACAAATCTCCACCAAAGAATTCAAAGAGTAGTAAAAGTTGAAAGACTGATCATATTTACTGAAGATTTCCTAGAAAGAATTCTTTGTCAATTTACTCATTTTCTGGCTTTACTAAACAAGTGAGTTTGTGAACACATAAAATCAGGAGAAAATATTTTACCCAGCTGCTCCAAAGATGGCACTTTTCTCAGAGACAAGAAGTGAAGCCCCACAACTCAAGAACTGCATGATATTCCAGATGGTTCGCCTTCAGCAGCACTGGGTGGTGGGTTTAATTTTAGCCCATCCTGGCCAGGATGTATTTCCTTAGCGACAACAGTCTGGTCTTCATCAAGGTGTGAGCTTTAGGTAATACATGTACAGGTAAAAGAAGGCAGCTCTCAGCACTCAGTCTCTTCTATGGAGGTACATATAGCAAATTCAGTTAGCCACAGTAAAATTCCAAAGTGGAACACAGACATAGAGATAAGACTTGTGTTTGCCAAGGGGGAGGAGGGGAGGGAGAGGGATGGACTGGGAGTTTGGGGTTGGTAGATGCAAACTATTACATTTAGAATGGATAAATAACAAGGTCCTACTGTAGAGCACAGGGAACTATATCTAATATCCTGGGATAAACCATAATGAAAAAGAATATTTCAAAAAAAATAATGTCTATATGTGTATAACTGAGTCACTTTGCTGAACAGCAGAGACTGGAACAGCATTGTAAATCAACTCTACTCCAATTAAAAATTAATTACTTAAAATAAAATAAAATTCCAGAGTGGTAGCAGTTAAGAGATCACTTAAAAGTCATTAAAAAGGAGGTGGGGCACTTTGTAGGAAAAATTCAAAACTGAAGATGGAATTTTAATAGTTACCAAGTAAATATTAGGCTACCATGCCAGGCTCTTTGTATATCTTAAATTTTTTTAACAAACTCCATTGGATAAGTATTATCCCCACATGCTGGATCAAAAAAAAAAAAAAAAAAAAACCCTAAGAAATTTGTGCAAGTTCACACAGCAATTGGTAAATTCAGGATTTAAACTTAATTTTTTTTTCAAGTTTTGAGCTCTTTCTTCAACAACCTACATAGTTAAAAAAAAATCTAAACTACAACCTAGTAATCCTCCCCCCCCACATTATGTTTATAGAGTAGATGCTTATGAAGTAATAAGTTCTTAAAAGGTTAAGTAAAGAAAGTTATCACATTCCTTTAATACTGCTGAGGGAAAAATATGGGAAGTGCTGGTGATAATTTCCTGTAATTAGAACTAGGTATAACATTTTTATTTTCATTTTTCAGTCTCAAGAGCAATGCAGAGATTCAACAATTACATTTTTTATTAGTGACTGGCTTTTACTACTTTAGAACCCACTTTGCTAAAAAATTAAAAATTTTAAAATAAATAAAAAGGCCCTTTCTTAAAGATCCCAAGTCTCCAGATGCTCATTTGAAAATAATTAAACCTCGAAATCCAGTTTTGTGAATTTGATTAAGTTCATCTGTAAAAATCAAAGTGACCCTGTCATAATGTTTACGATGTTTTCTGAAAAGCCAAAATTCTGGGTTTTGCTTTCACTTTTAGAGATCTATTTTTAAAGTGTCTCTATGCACTCATTACTACTATCTCTGCAAAATGAGAATGAAAAAATCTCATTGAGAAATCTCTTGTAATCAATTGAGAATCTAATTTTACATGTTTGAAAAAGGTTAGTTATAAAAGTACTAACATAAGCCATGCTTATATTACACATGCCCTGACTGATGATATATCGTTTATTACTCTCATATCTAGTGTTACAGTTCTTCAGTAATAATTGCTTCTGTTCCCATTAGGCACAGGGTAGCTACAATAACATCAAAGTTGTATGTCTTAAAGGCAATATAAGACTTCAGATTGAACTCTATTATTTCATGGACTACCTTAAAATGTCAGTATCACACAGAGCCCCCTTGAATAATGGAAGAGGCAAGCTAAGTCAACATGAACAGACATTCATCTCTATGCACACAAGTGAGAGTTACAAAGACTTCTACCACTCCCAATGGAGAGATGTGTGGAGTCATTCAAGTGTCAGAGATACTTTGCTGTTGAGGCAGATACTATGAGTCTTCAGGTCTCAGTAAATCATTTCCCAGTTGTACGTGATTCAAAGTAAAATTTACAAAATGATCGTAAAGAAAAAAAGCATAGTGGACTACACTAGAAGTGTAGTCCTAGAAAGGATGAAGGATGAATTTTGACACCTCCCACTTCTACCCACCCACGTGGAGCAGCATTTTACATCATAGCTCCTTATCATCACTGAGCACAGGTATTGGCATTTGGTATCTTGGAAGCCCAGACTAGAATTTTCTAAATTAGAAAAGAATGATATATCTCTTTTGCTCTTTAAAGCTAACTTTAAAGGTGTGTGCCTGGGAAGAACAGCTACAGAAAGAAAACTTGTCTGGAATAGGAGACAACATCGAACTTTACCCAAGTACTGTGATCTTGGAAAATAGTGAAGGTTAAGAAACACATTCATCACTTTGTGTTCCAGGGAATGATTTACTGCAAAGAACCACGCTTCCCCACGACTTAGATAAGAATTCTGGGCACCTCCCTTGCTTCCCTATGCTAAGGCCTCCAAATTCATAGTCTCTGCCTCACACATAATTAGTTGAACTGTTTTATACTCACTGATCAGTTGAAGCAAAATGCTTGTTAACCAAACTTTGATTAAATTTCTCTCCTTCCTCCAGACCCCTGAACTTTGACCCACCTTCAGCCTGTTCCAGCACACAACACCTCCTGTGAATAGGCAGGACTCAGGGTAAAACTTTCTCTGATCTACTATCCAATCATGCCACCCTTTCATTCCACTTGATCTTTACTAAGATAACTTCTGCAACTGTAAGGAGAATATGTATGTCTTTTCTTATTAGATTGCTGGGATGATTAAATGAGATAATTGCTGCAGTGTTTTGCATGAAACTTGGCCCATAATAAGCACTGAATAAATAATATTTATTATCATTAATATCTTTGTAAATTGAAGAGTAGCATTCAGAAGTAAGAGAGTATATTATTATTACCTTGAGAAGAATGCACATTATAATCTCTGTTCCTTCTACAGAGAGAAGAGAAGTTATAGAGATAGGGAGCTTTCTTTTAACTATTCCTCACATATTTAAGCCTTGGCATCACCTCTGATTTCTCTCTCTTTAACCACCTGACCTCCTGCCATCCATTAGATCTAATGAAGTCTCTATTCAAAAATTTTCTTTTAACATTCCACTCTTTCGGTTCACTCTCACATTATCTGTCTCTCATCTGGATTTTTCAATAGCCTGCTACTTGGTCCTTTACAAATCAGATTTTTCTTCTACACACTCCTCTGAATGTGCTTACTCTTAATAGTAACCTCTGAACATTCCCTATTATCTTAACTAAATTATTGAAGGAATCTTAACAGTTGGATTCTGTTTCAGATAAAGGTAAAATTCTGGACTTTGCATGAGATATAAAAACTAGATTAAATTTCAAGCTCTTGTCTCTCACAAGAGAGGTGAGAAGGAAGGATTATGCTCTCAGTTTGGGAAGAAGTTTGCCTAAGGATGTTGTATAGCCCAAGAGGTAGACTCTGGCAGGCATTGTTACCTGCCTATCCAATGTGCATTCTCTTTATCTTCCTTTGATTGGTGTTACTTTGATTTGGGATGGGAAGTGGCAGTGTTTCCAGCTTAAAATTAAATTTCTTAGATTCCCTTGCAACTAAGAGTTTCCACATGACACAATTCTGGACAATGAACCCAGAGAGGAAATCTGCTAGGGAGAGTTTTGTTTTCCTTATGCGGGCATTTCTCCTTTCTTTTTGTTATCTCCTTCTTCCTCTTAATGCCTGAAATGTGATTGTGGTGCTTTGAGGTATAGGAACTATCTTATGACCATGATGACAACGGATACACATTAAGGATAGCAGAGTAGAAAGAGGGAAGGAGACTAGGACATTGTGGTATCATGAGGCCACTGCAACAGCCCTCAGCTGCCCACCTCCAGACTTTTTTCACCTGCTAAAAGATAATCCTTTATTTCATTAAGTCATTATTTCTGGAGGTTTTCTGTTCATGTATTTTATCAAAACACCAAGAGATACTGATAATTCTGCTCAGCTTTTCTCCAACGTTTCTAGTAAGCTCTGCCTTGAACACCATGATGATAAAAACTTTAGATTTGTAAGATTTTTATCTCAGTCTCAATACTTCTGCCTCTTTCTCTTTCTTTTATAAGAAAAAAAAAATCAAACATATACAAAAGCAGCAGCTACTGTAATATGCTCCCATTTATCTAGTACCCAGCTTCAGGATGATCAACTCATTCTCATTTTATCCATAACTTCACCCATTCTGCTCCCACTCTTACCACCGGTTTTCTTTTCTAAGCAGATCAGAAATGGTTTATCTTAAAAGTGCAAAATTGAATACAGTATCATTTTACTTAGAAAAATGTATGTATTACGAATAAACACATTAGCAAGGAACACTTAACGATTAACCCAAAAGTCACTTACTGTCACCTGGGAGAGGACAGAATCTTAGATAAAATGACGACTCCTCTCACCCTCCTGCACCCAGAGAAACTGCCATATGGTATAGGCAAAAATCAAAGCAAAGAGAGTTATAATGGAAGAACTGCACATTGGTTATCCAAGGGCTTAGGGATGAAGAAGACTTACAAGTTACAAAAGAAATGATGTTCAGAATGGATTAAAAATAACTCCCTAATTTGCCTGTAGCAATCTGCAAATTAATAGTGCTTTGTTAACAATTAACACAACTAATAAAGTAAATGCCACATTATTCCATCTGAAGTGATAATTACTTTGTACAGTGTTTAACCTACAACTTTGAAAAGAGTCTCATGCCAAAATCCTTATGCTTTTATTTTTTGATCTACCATATATTTTATACACAGACCCAATGAGAGATGAAAAGTGTGCTTTACATTCTCCCTTCCACTCTTCCATTCTTCTAGTTTTAATTTCTTTATTAGTATGGTGTATTTCAACTCCTTTAAACATATCCAGTTATTAAATTTGATGTGTACACATCTCCATGATTATATCTATTCAGGTATATACAATAAGTACAAATTTATATATGATATTTTTTAACTAAAAATCATTCTAGGGCTTCCCTGGTGGCGCAGTGGTTGAGAGTCCGCCTGCCGATGCAGGGGACGCGGGTTTGTGCCCCGGTCCGGGGAGACCCCACATGCTGCTGAGCGGCTGGGCCCGTGAGCCATGGCCGCTGAGCCTGCGCGTCCGGAGCCTGTGCTCCGCAACGGGAGAGGCCACAACAGTGAGAGGCCTGCGTACCGCAAAAAAAAAAAAAGAAAAAAAATCATTCTATACATATTTGTCTATGACTTGCTTTTTAAAAATATGTAACAGTCATCTCAAGGTAAGCAAATGTTTATATTTTCCAGTTTCTGCATGCATACATGTCTATATATAATTTTGCATGAATTGGAGTGTATGATACATGCTAGAAAGGGTTTTCTTAATGTAATTTTTTAACTGTTTTCATTCCGTCTTCCTCTTCCCTCTCTCCTCCTTCTCCTTTTCCTCCTCTTCCTCCTCTGTCTCATCCTCCTTAGCTTCTCCACCTTAATTTTCTGTAATTGAACTCCTCCCTCAAGTTAACATCAAGTTTGGAATCAAAGTGCTTAAATTAGAATCTTGGGTCCACCAAATATATAGGTAGCCTAGAGCAAGACACCATTTCCTTACTTGTAAAATGAGAATAGTAGTTTCAACATTTTAAGGTTATTGTATTAAGAGTATTAATATACAAAATGTGCTTAATACACTATCTGGTAAAAAGAAAATTTAAGCAACATAAGCTGATATTAACTGTCCCCTGCACACCTTTCCAGATTTTCTTGTCACATTTTTCATCTGGATCACAGTATTTCAGCCACAGGAGGTTTCTCTCTGTACCTTAAACAGGCGAAGTTTTTTTTGGAGACTTAGCACTGGTTGTCTCACTCTTTAGAATTTTATCATCTATTTATTTATGCACCTTTTCTTCCCTCCTCATCTTGCCTGCTAAAATATAAACTCTAAGAAAGTGGGAGTCTGGATTTTCTTTTTCTACACTGCATCTCTATTCTCTAATATCATGTATGGGACAGAGTCTCTTGTTTAACATGTACTTGTTAAATGAATGAATGATTTCATTTTATATTTAGCCTCAGAGTGACCTATACAGATAGGTATTATTTCCTCAATTTTGAAAATAATGAAAGTGAGGCTAAATTCTTTCTTGAATGTTAGTAAGCTGTTGAATTGGGTTTGAATCCAATTTTCCTTCCTCTATTTCAAGTATTCTTTCCACTGTTTCTCAAATACTATTTATTTTTTTTATTATGTGCACATTCAGACTTTTCAATGGGGTTGTCTCTTCAAATCATGCATTTTACTGTCTGTAGTTTATATAATAATGCTTAGCTCACAGTAAGTACACAATAAGCATTTGTTGTTAGTAAGGATTCTCCTTCATGGGTTTATGCTTATGCCTCCTGTATGATATACATAAAAATGACTTTTTCTAAGCTTATTATAAAATATTGTTTGTGTAGGTGCTCGTAGTTAAAATTAATTTCTCAACAGGTATGCAGAGAATGTCGATGGCACTCTAGGGGACGTCGATGATTTCTGAATCTCAATCTGCACAGTAGATCAGGCAAGGAAATGAAAGTCAGAAGACAATGGGAAGAGGACATATTAATACTACAGCAAACCAGAGGCAGGAGACAGCTGTGGTTTGCCAAGTAAGGGAAACTAGGGCAGGTGGTGTGCTGGGCCTATGATGACCAAGGGAATGTAAGTGGGATATTTTAGCCAGAAATAGACACGGATAGAAACAGAGTAGAGAGAATTTTTGAAAAATCTAAAAAGCTAGTGCTTGTAATAAGCTTGACTCAGATTGCTGTACTGAGGTGAAACTAAACGAAGAGATCTCTAAATTTTTTTTTTCTCTCAAGACACACACGAATGTTCCTAGCTATATATAGCATGCACTCTTAAATAATCAGGCTGACAAAACTATGGTTTGTGGAATACATGACACTGAAAGTTAGCCCCTTCTTATATTAAGGTTAGAGAGAAATGAAGGAGGACCATGTAAAATGTGAGACAACAAGAGGCAAAACATTTTTCAATCATGTGTTTTAATACTTAAAAATCTGGGATATCTGTCCCTTTCTCTCCATTCCTACTTCAATGGATGTAGTCCAAATCCTCATCATTTATCTCCTGGATCAAAACAGCATCCCGGGCTTCCCTGGTGGCGCAGTGGTTGACAGTCTGCCTGCCGATGCAGGGGACACGGGTTCATGCCCGGGTCTGGGAAAATCCCACATGCCGTGGAGCTACTGGGCCCATGAGCCATGGCCGCTGAGCCTGTGTGTGGAGCCTGTGCTCCGCAACGGGAGAGGCCACAACAGTGAGAGGCCCGCGTACCGCAAAACAAACAAACAAACAAAAAAACCCAGCATCCCCCTGACTCCAGAGGCCAATCCACAGTCTCCGGAATGATCCTCTTAAGTGCAAGCTGACCATGGCACTACACTGCTAAGTCACACTGCAGGTTCCTGGTGAGAGAAGTCAGTTAGCTCTCATCACATTTATCTTTGGCCACTCACATATTCATAGTTGTCCTCCAACTTTCAAACACACAGTGTCACTCAGGAAGCTTGTAAAATGTGCATCTTTGGGTCTCAAAGATTTGATTTCTATAGTTCTGGGATGGGACCTAGTGATTTAATTTGTAACACATGCCTCAGGAAGTGAGATCAAATACCATATAGCATGCAGAACTGCCAGGTTCCTTAAACACCATGCTATTTCATGACTATTTGCCTAGAATATCTTCCCTTCCCACTCAATCATTTTGTTTTGGGAAAATGCTATAAATTCTTCACAATCCTGCGCAGGAGTTGCTAAGGTATTACCCTCCTCTCCAAGTTTTCCTATACTCTTCCTTCCCTCTGCCAATGAAGAATTGGCACTTGCTATCTGCCTCTACAAGGATTAAGTCAGTAGCCACTGTAGTTGCTGACCTTCAGCACATCCTGAAAGGAGTTCAGGGTGATCAGGAATGAGGCACTCTGTGCTCTGGAAAAAACTGGCAGAACAGGCCTCCAGATAGTTAGATATTTTCAGGAAAAGATTTTATGAGCCCAAATTCTTGCACCTCCCCTTATCTAGAAAAGCACTAAAATCATTCATGGAGACATCTGCTCCTCGTGACCAGCAGCAACTTTCATGAGACCAGCAGTAACCTTCTGCAAAAATGTGTGTTTGATTTCATGTATTCCCCCTTCACCAAAATCACATATAATACTGATTCCTCAGAGCTATCTGAGATGCTGTCTCCCAGGCTATAGTCCTCATTTTGCCTCAAGTATAGCTTGACTCACCACTCTTATGTTGTGCATTTTTATTTTAGTCAACTCCTCTACCAGATGGTTGATCAGTCTTTCCTCTGTATTGTGTCTTGCAGTTATGTATCAATACTTTCATACTGTCTCTTGTTATCTTCACAACTAAAGTATAAACTCTTGAAGTGTTGATATAATGTCATAATCACTTTTTGTATTCCCAGTGGTTGGCACAGTGCTTGGCACATGATAAGTACATAATAAATGATTACTGAACCTCAGCATCTCTTATGCTGATCCCAAGAGTAAAGTGCGAGTCTTGGTTTCAAAAATTTTTTCATCCCTATCACATATATCAGTTTCTGGGTAGGGTTCTCTTAACCCAAGTCCTAAGTTGTAGAAAGGAGAGAGGGCTTGGATGGTTGGAAAGGTAGAGGTGCCATTGTCTCTCTGCACTCCATGATTTTTTTATCTAGAAAATGTAAGTCTAGATTTTCACCATCAATAAATAAATTGGGCTGGAAAAAAATCACATGATAAACCGATTTATAATGTAAAATAAATTATTACCTTATACTCTGGATACTTCATTTCAAATAAGGGAGTTAACTTGGAAATTAAAAAAGAGGGAGAGGGAAGGCTGCTTGGTGAATTGCGGGATCACAGAAATGAAGATGCCTTTAAAATTTTTTTAAAAAATCTATTTTTATGCCTTGTTATTTTTCCTAAAACTCTACCACTCCCTAGCCATCATCCCTGTGAAAATGTATTAAGGAAACCTAATTCAAGTCGGGCTTGAAGTCGGGAAACCATGAAGGGAGGGCCACTCCTTACAGCCTGCAGAGTTCAGCAGGAAGAAGAAACAGTTCCTCTTTTCACCCGGCAAAAGGAAGTTGCCCTCCTCTGCAGCCAATGAGAAGCCGCCAGCACATTGAACACTCATTTTCCTCCAATGAACTTTTGTTCAAAGCAACTCCTCCAACTTCCTCCTTTCCTCTGTGAAAAAACACCCTCCTCCTTTGCTCTTGTTTATGGTTCACCATAGTTTGCTTGTCCCAAATTGCAATTCCTGTGCTATTCCTAAATAAACTCATTTTTGCTTAAATAAAGTTGTTCTTTGCTCTATTTAAGGTTGACATCAACAAAACCATAGAGTCATATATGATAACCCAGTACCTTCAAATTGAGTACCTGTAGCCACACTCTAAAATGGGTTGTTTTAAGAAAATCCTTATCTCTCTCCCTTATCCAAGGTCATACACCCTTTATCAAAGGAACTACACATATATTCCAAAGTTCCCTTCAGTTCTCTCTCTCTCTCTCTCTCTCTCTCTCTCTATATATATATATATATATATATATATATCTTCCTTCCTTTCACTTCATTTTATATATAAAATTTATATATAAAATGAAGTATATACATATGTATATGTATACATATGAAGTATATGTCTATACATATCTATACATATACATATATAAAACGAAGTGAAAGGAAGTAAGGCGATATTTCCCTTGGTCATAAGTATAAAACCCATTTACACATGTATTACATGCAAATCTTTTTATACTGCCCAGATAAATTTTCATCATATGTCAATACATTTCCCTTCTAAGTCCTATGTAGTTTAGCCATACAAATATAATTCAAATAATTTGAAAATGTTCTTATGCATACTAAAAATAGAACTGATATTTTCCGGATTAAATTTTTTTTTTTAAGGAGGTACAAAATAAAATTGTGAAAGTTGACCTAATTAAACTGCAACTAAAATAGAATTCTCAATGACATGTGAGGTCTTCCTTCTCCTGTATTATTTAACAGAATCATTGTTTAGTGATAATAGCAGTTAGGTATAAAGCATATTTGGACTACCATTTGGAAAAAGTTTACTGACACTAAATACCAATGTGTACAATATATCATTAGATATTTTTCATCTTATACATCTTATATTTTTCATCACATTATTTGCTGTGTCCAATGCACAGTGCATGGCTCAAAACAGCTCTTTTAAATAGTCAATTAATCAGTATTTATTAAATGTAAGACCTGTGTGTTGGAGAACCACATTTAAGCCACTTGGAGATTTTAGAGAATAGTGAGACTATAACACACTGATTATTATTATTTTCTTTCTATCTAAATAAAGCATACTGAAAATATGCAGGCTGGCTTTAAAAAATCATTTCTATAAAGTTAGTGTTTTGGTGAGTAAGTCAAAGGGAATGCACCTTATATAATAGGAATATTAAGGACTACGTTAGGAAGAAAATATGATTACATTGGACATCTCAAGTTCAAAATTTTAGACGAGCTGTTCTTTGAGACACTAAAAAGAAATCAAATAATTTCCATATTACATTAGAATGTATGTGAGACAGTATTGATGTTTGGGTTTAAAAAAAAAAACAAACTTGGAACCGTACATCCCAAAATGTAAAGAATGCTTGTCCTTATACCTAATAAGCAATTTTTAAATAGAGCTGTAATCCTGTAATAAATGGCCATTTGTCTGCCCTAAAGCTTAAAGTTTAAAGGCTGAAGGTTAATACCTTTGAGTTTAGTAGAATAACAAAGTAGAAACACTCAAGATATTTCCAGTCTACCAAACTGTGAGTTGATACTAAATTGCCTGCAAAAGCTGGACTATAAAAACAATTTTTGTGAGTATTACATCCAATTATTAAATCATCAGTATTCTGCAGCAATACTTTCCAATGGTAGGAGAAAAATTTAAAAAATGAATCAAGTACATAAAAGTGTCTGTTTTTTATTCTAATGATTGTGCATAGGTACTAGGACATCACAACATTTGGAAACTAATAAATATATAGACATAAATTCAGTAGACAGATTTTAAAGTCCAAAACATGTTTTTATTAACTGATCTTAAAAAAAGAAAAAAAGCAATGGTCATTTCTGAACAACTGTACGTTTTTCTTAACCAGGACCTAATTATATGCATGCCTTTAGGATCTCTTCAATAATTACATGGCTAATAAACTATTGTTTATCCTCATGCATATATAAAGAAGATACCAAGTTGTTCCTATGAGAACATTTCAGGGTATTATTGAATGCATTTTTTGTTGTTTTTTCTTTTTTTTTTTTTTTTTGCAGTTTACACTTACAAAGTACTTTAATAATCTCACATTGTTGGGAACCCCGGTGTACTTTTGAGGTAAGTCTCTTGCTTTTTCATTTTACACAGTGCCATTTAGGTAGGAATAAAAAAAAGTCATTGTTTCTCACATATACACTTATGAATGCATATGATAAGATGTGTGTATATATAAGTTAATAATTTTATATTATTCTTATTAGAATTTTATTTTATGATCACTGCTTTGTCAAAGATATGTAGAATGAAAAAATGAGAAGCTGACAACACTGATAGCTAATATTTATTACATTTCATAAAGTATATAATACATTTACATGCCTTATACTCATATGATACCTCATATCAACTCTTTAAGGTGGGTATATATATTTTTCCCATTTTACAGGTAAGGATATTGAGGCACAAAGAGAGAAAGTTTCCCAAGAAGGTAATCAAGTGAAAGAGCCAAGATTTGAATCATGAAAATGCATCTCTAGAGTCTGGTTTTTTAAACGCTGGGTTAACTCCCTACAGAGTTAGTTTGGCGACTAATTATCATCTTCACCTGTGAAAGTCACTGAGCCTCCGGTTCCTTCTAAGAAAATTTAGGCAGGAGTGTTGCAACTTCAAGGGCACAACACAAACGTTCTGTCAAGATGTATAGTAGTTGTCCGGTCAGGCCACTCAAGACGGCTGTTCTCTTGCTCTCTGTACATCCCCTGCTCGATGAGTCCCTGCTTCTTCTACACCCTGCTCACATGAACATACTTGCCCTCTGCCACTTAGGCCAGAATGGCTCCACCTGCTAGTTTATTAAAGGGAAATATCTGCCCTTGTGATACTCATTAACCTGAGGGGCTGCGAGCAACGTGCCCCAGGGCTTGTTTCCCTAGTAGCTGATGAGCCAAGCTGATATCAGTTCCCCTCTAAACCTTAGCCTCATTCTCCCCAAGTAGTGAAGACTGCTGCTGTGTCCTGCTCCCTGTCTGCTGCACACAGTGGGGTGTCTCTCCAGGACCTTGCTTAAGAGGTAAGCTCCCACATCTACTAAACCACTGATGTCTGCCATTGTCCGTGGGCTCTTTCTTTTTTTTTTGTTTGTTTTTTGTTTTTTTGCGGTACGCGGGCTTCTCAGTGTTGTAGCCTCTCCTGTTGTGGAGCACAGGCTCCGGACGCGCAGGCTCAGCGGCCATGGCTCACGGGCCCAGCCGCTCCGCGGCATGTGGGATCTTCCCGGACCGGGGCACAAACCCGTGTCCCCTGCATTGGCAGGCGGACTCTCAAACACTGCGCCACCAGGGAAGCCCCGTGGGCTCTTTCTTCAGTCTTGAGGCTGGACAACTACAAGGCTTTCAGCCCCGTGGGGTGTAGCGCAACAACTGTTGAGCCAGCCAGGAGGCCGAGGAAACTCCTGTGAGTGCTGAGATGTGGGGAAGTGAGGACGGGAACGGAAAGCTCTGGGTGTAATCGCCGTACACTAGCATGTGGGACCGACCCAGTGGCAGCTGTCTACCATGATAGATGACTTTCTCTTGCTGTTACACTAATGATATCCTGTTCACCTCAGAGTCTCTTTCCCAGTTTAAAAGTAGCAGCCCTGTAATCGTGGCTCATCTGATTGCATGGGGGTGACTGGTGAATACAAAATGCAAGGACCTGGATTATCTACAAAATACAAATATACCCCCAGACCCATCACCCCTAAACGATTACAGACACAGGCTTTAGGGATATTAACTCGGGCAGGCCTGCGAATTGGACGTGGCCAGTTACCGGGAAGGGTTTGATGGGGGACTGTGGCAACAGCAAAATGATGAAAGAGTACCCTGGGGCTGCTGGTCTCAGCTATGGAAGGGGGCAGAGCAGCCATAAGGGAACACAGCTATGCAGTCTACAGTGCTTTACAACAGTGCCTTACAGAAGAAAGGCACCGTTATATTAACTGTCTGTTGTTACACTGCCGCTCCAGTGTTTGTCACCTGCTGTGGGGACTGAGGGTGGACAGGTAGTTCGGTCCTAGAGGCCAGGGCCGAAAACCTCAGGTAGGGGTGGTGTTATCTCAGAATGCTATTACTGCTCGTAATTTGCTTAATGGTCATGACCTTCCCTGTACTGTGCCTTTAAACAGCTCACATTTCCTCTGTAGTCTGAGCAGAAGGAATCTGTTCGTGGACTGGGTGACAGCAGTAGCCGCACTGTGAAATGAATTTTTCGGCTGGGTCAACAGCCAGTTGCCTTTGTTGTCCTCTTTTGGACTTCCATGAAAAACTGACTTAATAAGCACCTGGCTCCAGAGTTTGCCCACCTCTTGGAGTCCTGATACTTTTTAGCTGCTGTTTGTATTGCATTTGTGGTACTTAGGCCAGAATGGCTCCACCTGCTAGTTTATTAAAGGGAAATATCTGCCCTTGTGATACTCATTAACCTGAGGGGCTGCGAGCAACGTGCCCCAGGGGCTTGTTTCCTTGGTAGCTGATGAGCCAAGCTGATATCAGTTCCCCTCTAAACCTTAACCTCCTTCTCCCCTGGTAGTGAAGACTACTGCGTCCTGTAATCTGTCCGCCCCACACAGTGGGGTATCTCTCCAGGACCTTACTTCAGAGGTAATTTCTCCCATCTACTAAACCACTGATGTCTGCCGTTGTCCGTGGCCTCTTTCTTCAGTCTTGAGGCTGGGCAACTACAAGGCTTGCAGGCCTGTGGGGTGCAGCCCCACAGTAGTGGTCTTAGTAGTAGGAATAGGGGTGCTAATAAGTTTCCATTTACTTATCACCCACTGTGTACCAGAAACACTGGACACTGCAGGTGTACCTTGTTTTATTGCACTTTGCTTTATCGTGCTTCACGGATAGTGCATTTTTACAAATTGAAGACTTGTGTCTACCCTGCACGGTCAGATTGTTAGCATTTTTAGCAATAAAGCATGTTTTTTTTTTGTTTTTTTTTTTTTTTTTTTGCGGTACGCGGGCCTCTCACTGCTGTGGCCTCTCCCGTTGCAGAGCACAGGTTCCGGACGCGCAGGCTCAGCGGCCATGGCTCACAGACCTAGCCGCTCTGCGGCATGTGGGATCTTCCCGGACCGGGGCACGAACCCGTGTCCCCTGCATCGGCAGGCGGACTCTCAACCACTGTGCCACCAGGGAAGCCCAAGCATGTTTTAATTAAGGTACATATGTTGTTTTTTAGACAAAATGCTATTGCACACTTTAGTAGACTACAGTATAATATAAACATTTATATACCCTGTGAAACCAAAAGTTGTGTGACTCACTTTATTGCAAAACCAATTTATTGCAATGGTCTAGAACCGAATATCTCTGAGATATGTCTGTAGTTCCTCTAATCCTCATAATAATCCTCTAAGGCAAATATCATATCTGATTGGTTAATTGGTAAAATTAAGTATCAGAAAGATGAAGTAACTTTCCCAAGATCATTCAACCAGGAAATAGAATACCTGGGATTAATATCCTATTGTATCTGACTGAATTTTCTTTTTTCTTCTAGTTCAAACAATTAAGATCTAGTTCCTTAGCAAGTTTAATGTTGATAAAACCACTTTGTTTATAATCACTGAACTGTGTATTAGATCTGTGGGACTTATTTATCTGCAAGCTGTAAGCATGTATCCTGTAACAGCATCTTCCACATTCTCCACCCCACCTCCCCACCCTCAGCTCCTGGTAACCACCATTCCACTGTTTTATAAACTGAGGTTTGTTTTTTTTTTAGCTTCCACATGTGAGGTATCATACAGTATTTGTCTTTCTCTCTCTGACTTATATCACTCAGCATAATGTCCTCAAGGTCCACCCATGTTGCTGCAAATGGCAGAATGTCCTTTTTTCTCATGGCTGAATAGTGTTCGGTTGTGTATATAGCATGTTTTTATCCACTCACCCGTTGATAGACACTTAGGTTGTCTCCACATCTAACTATTGTGAATAATGCTGCAATCAACATGGGAGTGCCTGTATCGAAATTGGTTTTAATTTCCTTTGGGTACATATATTCAGAAATAAGATTGCTGGGAAATACAGTAGTCCTGTTTTAATTTTTTGGGGAACCTCTATACTGTTCTCCATAGTGGCTAAACCACTGTAAATTCCCACCAACAGTGTACAAAGATTTCCTTTACTCACATCCTCGCCAACACTTGTTATCGCTTGTCTTTTTGATAACAGTTATTAAATGTCTAAGATGATATCTTATTGTGGCTTTTATTTGCATTTCCCTGGTTAGTGATGTTGAGCACCTGCTGGCCATTTAGATGTCTTCTTTAGAAAATTGTCTCTTCAGTTCCTTTGCCCATTATTTTTCTAGTCAGTTTTTTTTTTAAATGAAGTTGTATGCATTCTTCATAAATTTTGTACATTAACACCTTATCTGACACGTTATTTGCAACTATCTTCTCCCATTCGGTTGGTTGCCTTTTCTGTGGATTGCCTTTTCATTTCGTTGATTATTTCTTGTGCTCTGCAGAAGCTTTTAAGTTAGTAGTCCTGCTTGTATTTTTCTCTTGTTTGTGCCATTGGTGTCATTTCCAAAAAAATCATTGCTAAGGCCAATATTGAGCTTCTCCCCTATGTTTTCTTCTACGAGTTTTATAGTTTCAGGACTTATGTTTAAGTCTTTGATCATTTCAGGTTAATTTTTGCAAATAGCAGAAGATAGGGGTCAAATTTCATCTTTCTGCCTGTGGTTATCTAGTTCTTCTAATACCATTAGTTGAAGAGACTATCCTTTCCCATTGGATGTTCTTGGCTATGTTACCAAATGTTAGTTGACTGTATATGCAAGGGTTTAATTCTGGGCTCTCTATTAAGTTCCATTGATCTATGTGTCTTTTTATGTCAGTACCATAACTACTATAGTTTTGCAGTGTAGTTTGAAATCACAAACAGAGATTTGATGCCTCTGGTTTGTTCTTAGGATTCCTTTAGCTATTTGGGGTCTGCTGTGGTTTCACACATTTCATGATTTTTTTTCCTATATCTGTGAAAAATGCTAAGAAATTTTGATACGGATTGCATTGTATCTACACATTTGATATGGATAGCTTAAATAGCATTGACATTTTAACAATATTAACTTTTCTCAGCCATAAATATGGGAAGTCCTTCCATTTATTTGTCTTTTTAAAATTTTCTTTCAATGAAGTCTTGTAAGTTTTCATAGCACAGATTTTTCACTTCTTTCGTTAAACTTATTCCTAGGTGTTTCATTGGTTTTGATGCTATTGTGACATAGTTTTCTTTCTTTAATTTTTTAAAAAATTTATTTTTGGCTGTGTTGGGTCTTCGTTGCTGCATGCGGGCTTTCTCTAGTTGTGGCGAGCATGGTCTACTCTTCGTTGTGGTGTGCAGGCTTCTCATGGTGGCTTCTCTTGATGTGGAGCATGGGCTCTAGGCATGTGGGCTTCAGTAGTTGTGGCCCACGGGCTCTAGAGCACAGGCTCAGTAATTGTGGCACACGAGCTTAGTTGATCTGCAGCATGTGAGATCTTCCCAGACCAGGTATTGAACCTGTGTCCCCTGCGTTGGCAGGCAGATTCTTATCCACTGCACCACCAGGGAAGCCCAGTTTTCTTTCTTTTTCAGATATTTCATTGTACATAAAATGCAACTGATTACTGCATTTTATATCCTGCAACTTTACTGAATTCATTGAGATCTAAAAGTTTTTTAGTTGAGTCTTTGGGATTTTTAATAAGATCATGTAATCTGCAAAGAACAGTTTTACTACTTCCTTTCTTAGATGACTTTTGTCTTGACTGATGGCTCTAGCTAGAACTTCCAGTACTATGTTGAATAAAAGTGATGAGAGTGGGCACATTTATTTCTGATTTTAGAGAAAGTTTCCAATTTTTCTCTGAGCATGTTAACTGTGGGTTTGTCATATATAGATTTTATGATGTTGAGATATGTTCCTCCTATATCCAAGCTATAGAGGTTTTTTAATCATGAAACAATGTTGAATTTTGTCAAACACTTTTTCTGTATCTATTGATCACTCATTCTTTTAATGTGGTATATCATTATACCACATATATCATATATTCTTCATATGCTGGAACATCCTTTTATCCCAGAGATAAATCCCAATTGGTCATGGTGTATATAATCCTCTCAATTAGTTCTTGAATTTGATTTGCCAGTATTTTGAGAATTTTTTTAAACATCTTTATTGGAGTATAATTGCTTTACAATGTTGTGTTAGTTCCTGCTGTATAACAAAGTGAATCAGCTATATGTATACATATATCCCCATATCCCTTCCTTCTTGCATCTCCCTCCCACCCTCCCTATCCCACCCCTCCAGGTGGTCACAAAGCACAGAGCTGATCTCCCTGTGCTATGTGGTTGCTTCCCACTAGCTATCTGTTTTACATTTGGTAGGGTATATATGTCAACGTCACTCTCGTACTTCCTCCCAGCTTACCCTTCCCCCTCCCTGTGTCCTCAAGTCCATTCTCTACATCTGTGTCTTTATTTCTGTCCTGCCCCTAGGTTCTTCAGAACCCTTTTTAAAAAAAATTTTTTTTTAGATTCCGTATTTATGTGTTAGCATATGGTATTTGTTTTTCAATATTTTGAGAATTTTTGCATCTATGTTCGTCAGGGATATCGGTCCATAATTTTCTTGTGTTCTTATCTGGCTTTGGTATTAGTGCCATCCTGGTGTCATTGAGTTTGGAAGTATTCATTCCTCAGTATTCTGGAAGAGTTTGAGAAGGATTGGTGTTAAATCTTAAAAGTTTGGTTAGAATTCTCCAGTGAAGCCATCTGGTCCTGTAGTTTTCTGTTTTAAAAGGTTTTCATTATTGGTTAGTTCAGACTTTCTATTTCTTCCTGATTCAGTCCTGGTAGATTACATGGTTCTAGGGAACTATTGATTTCCCCTAGTTACCCAATTTGTTGGCATGTAATTGTTCATAGGAGTCTCTCATGAACCTTTTTATTCTGTATTGTCAGTTGTAATGTCTTTTTCATTTCTGATATTCAAATCTTTTTCTTAGTGTCAATTTTATTTTTTTAAAAAAGCTTTCTTTTTCTGGTCTTTATATAGTAATTTCTACTCTGAGCTTCTTTCCTTCCTTCTGCTAACTTTGAGTTTAATTTGTTCTTTTTCTAGTTCCTTGGCATAAGATTAGGTTGGTTATCTTTCTAACTTAATATATTTATCACTGTTAACTTCCCTCTCTGTACTGCTTTTGCAGTGGCTCCCAGATTT
Source organism: Neophocaena asiaeorientalis asiaeorientalis (assembly GCF_003031525.2). Classification (NCBI taxonomy): domain Eukaryota; kingdom Metazoa; phylum Chordata; class Mammalia; order Artiodactyla; family Phocoenidae; genus Neophocaena; species Neophocaena asiaeorientalis. The sequence goes on from NW_020173201.1 coordinate 4,884,351, forward strand.
TGGTATTCATGTTTCCACTTTATTTTCTTCTAGATACTTTTATTTCTTTCGATTTCTTCTTTGACCCACTGGTTGTTCAGGAGTGTGTTTTGCATCTACATGTAGATTTTCTAGCTTTCTTTATGTTTTCTTGTTTCATGCCATTGTGGTTGAAATAGATAATTGGTAGGATATCAGTCCTTTTAAATTTGAGACCTATTTTGTGTCCTGCTACGTGATCTATGCTTGAATATTCCATGTTCACTCAAATGTCTATTCTGCTGCTGTTGGACGGAGTATTCTAAAGATGTTTATTGGGTCCATCTGGTCTAATGTATGGCTCAAGTCCATCGTTTCTTTTTTATTTTTCTGTCTGTAATCTATCCATTATTGAAAGGATAGTCCCCTATTGCATTCTTGCCTATTTCTCTCATATCTGTTAGTATTTGCTTCATATATTTAGGTGTTCCAATGTTGGGTGCATATGTATTTACGATTGTTAAATCGTGAAGAATTGATCCCATATCATTATAATGACCTTCCTTATCCCTTGTTGCTGCTTTTGGCATAGTCTATTTTGTCTGATAAGCACAGCTACCCTTGCTTGCTTTGGTTTTCACTTGTATGGAATATCTTTTTCCATCCGCTCCACTTAAAGTCTTTGTGCATACTTAAATCTAAAATGGGTCTCTTATAGGCAGCATATTTTTGGGTCTTGTTTTTTATCCATCCAGGTACTCTGTGCCTTTTGATTGAATTCAATTGCTTTCTGGTTCTGTATTTCCATCCTTTTATTCCTGTTTCTGCCTACCTTTGGAGATTAGTTATTTCCTGTGGTGGTATGCTGTTTCCCTTTGTCTTTTGTGGATTTACTCTAGGTTTTTCTTTTCGTGTGTGTGGTTACCATGGGGTTTCTATAAGACATCTTAGAGATAAAGCAGTCTGTTTTAGGAGATAGCAACTTATAATTTCTTCCCCTATAAAGGCTTCAGCCTTTTACTCCTTCCTTTTTTTATTACTGATGTCACAATTTACCTCTTTGTTTACTAACAATTTATAGTAGCTATAGTTTTTCCTACTCTTTTTTTTCTTTTAACCTTTTACCTTTAACCTTTATGCTCCTTCAGTGGTTAATGCACTATCTTAATTTAGAGTTAAATTTTTCTAAGTCTGACAGCATACCTTTATCAATGTTTTGTTTTCATGTTGCTGATTAGCATCTTTTCAACTTTGGCATTTCTTGCAAGGAAGGTCTAATGTTGACCTCCTTCAACTTTTGTTTGTCTGTAAAGACTTTATTTGTCCTTCATATCTGAAGGACAGCTCTGCTTAGTAAAATATTCTTGACTGGCAATTTTTCTTTTGACACTTTGAGTATGTCATTCCACTCTCTCCTAGCCTGTAGGGTTTGTGCTGAGAAATCCACTGATAGACAAAAAGGGTTACTTTGTAGGTTATATCTTTCCCCCCACCCCATTGTTTTTTGTTTTGTTTTGTTTTGACCATTTCATTATAATGTGTCTTGGAGGTCTTTTAGCATTGAGATAATAGGGTGTTCTATTAGTTTCATGGACTTCTATGTCCAAGTCTTTCTGTAGGTTTGGGAAGTTCTCAGCTATTTCTTTAAATAAACTGCCCCATCCTTTATGCTTTTAAAGTATCAGTTCTGATACTTGTTTGTTCTGCTGGATTTCAATAGCTCTCGTGGGCTTTGTTGACTCTTTTAAAGTCTTAATTCCCTTTTATCTTCTGTGTTCAGAATTCCTATCCTCCAGGTCATTTATCCTTTTTTCCGTCTGGTCTGCCCTGATACTGATATCTTATTGCATTCTTCACCATATTCATTGAATTTGTCAGTGCCAGAATTTGTTTGGTTCTTTTTTTAACTTTTTAGTCTCTGTGGTAAAGAAGTCAGTTTGTTCAATATAGCTTTGTTGCTTATTTTATACATAGTAGTTTGTGTCTCTTAATCCCATATCCCTACCTTGCCCCTCTCCACTTCCCTCTCCCCATTGGTAACCACTAGTTTTTTCTCTGTCTGTGAGTCTGTTTCTGTTATATACATCCATTTGATTTTTAGATTCCACATATAAGTGACAACGTAGAGTATCTGTTTTTCTGTCAGGCTTCTTTCACTAAACACAATACTCTGTCCATCCACATTGTTGCAAATGGCAGACTTTCATTCTTTATGGCTGAGTAAAATTCCATTGTTTATACACCACATCTTTATCCATTCCTTTACCCATTTATCCATTAATGGTCACTTAGGTTGTTTCCCTACCTTGGCTATTGTAAATAAACTATGAACATTGGGGTACATGTATATTGGGGTGCATATATCTTTTCACATTAGTGTTTTTCAGATATATACTCAGGAGTGGAAGTGATGAATCATATGGCAGCTTTATTTTTAGTTTTTTTGAGGAAACTCCATACTATTTTCTACAGTGGCTGTACTAAATCTTTGTAGTGTTTTTGTCTGGTTTTGATACCAGAGTAATGGTGGGCCTCATAGGATGAATTTGAGAGTATTCCATCCCCTTCAGTTTTTTAGATTGGTTTAAGAAGGACAGGTGTCAGCTCTTCATATGTTTGGTAGGATTTTCTTGTGAAGCCATCTGGTCTTGGACTTTTGTTTGCTGGGTTTTTTAATTACAAAATCAATTTTACTACTAGTGATCAGTCTGTTCAGATAGTCTATTTCTTCTTGATTCAGTTTCATAAGGTTGTATGTTTTTAGAAATTTGTCCATTTTCTTCTCGGTTTTCCAATTTGTTGGCATATAACTGTTCATAGAATTCTTTTTTTTTTGCGTATCTCTGAGGTATCCATGGTGGTTGCTGCTCTTTAATTTCCTATTTTGTTTATTTGGGTCCTCTCTCTCTTTTTTTTTTTGCGGTACGCGGGCCTCTCACTGTTATGGCCTCTCCTGTTGCGGAGCACAGGCTCCGGACGCACAGGCTCAGCAGCCGTGGCTCACGGGCCCAGCTGCTCCGCGGCATGTGGGATCTTCCCAGACCGGGGCACGAACCCATGTCCCCTGCGTAGGCAGGCGGACTCAACCACTGCGCCACCAGGGAAGCCCGGGTCCTCTCTCTTTTTGATGAACCTGACTAAAGGTTTATCAATTCTGTTTATCTTTTCAAAAAAAAAAAAAAAAACTCGTTTTCAACTTTATTTGTTTATTTATATTTTTGGTCTCCTTTATCTCTTATCTTTATTTCCTCTGTTTTGTTGACTTTGAGTTTTGTGGTTTTCTAATTCCATCCACATCCCTACAAATGACCCAATTTTGTTCCTTTTATGGCTGAGTAATATTCCATTGTATATATGTACCACATCTTCTTTATCCAGTCATCTGTTGATGGGCATTTAGGTTGCTTCCAAGACCTGACTATTGTAAATAGTGCTGCAATGAACATTGGGGTGCACGTGTATTTTTGAATTATGGTTTTCTCTGGGCATATGTTCAGTAGTGGGTTTGCTGGGTCATACAGTAATTCTATTTTTAGTTTTTTAAGGAACCTCCATACTGTTCTCCATAGTGGTTGTACCAATTTACATTCCCACCAACAATGTAGGAGGGTTCCCTTTTCTCCACACCCTCACCAGCATTTACTGTTTGTAGATTTTTTGATGATGGCCATTCTGACCTGTGTGAGGTGATACCTCATTGCAGTTTTGATTTGCATTTCTCTAATAATTAGTGATGTTGAGCATCTTTTCATGTGCTTTTTAGCCATCTGTATGTCTTCTTTGGAGAAATGTCTATTTAGATCTTCCACTCATTTTTTGATTGGGTTGTTTGCTTGTTTGTCATTGATCTGCATGAGCTGTTTGTATGTTTTGGAAATTAATCCCTTGTCGGTTGTTTCATTTGCAAATATTTTCTCCCATTCTGTGGGTTGCCTTTTCGTTTTGTTTTATGGTTTCCTTTGCTGTGCAAAAGCTTTTAAGTTTAATTAGGTCCCACTTGTTTATTTTTATTTTCATTAGGAGGTGGGTCAAAAAAGATCTTGCTGCGATTTTTGTCAGAGAGTGTTCTATGTTTTCCTCTAAGAGTTTTATAGTATCCAGCCTTACATTTAGGTCTTTAATCCATTTTTTTTTTTTTTTTTTTTTTTTAGCAGCATGTTAGTCTCTATGTCTTTGTGTTTTGTTGCTGTTTCCTTCCTGTAAATGATTCCTAGTCTCATACTGTAGTGGTGAACACTGGGATGGTCACAGGAAGCCAGCCAGCCACCGGCACATTCTCAAACCACTCCTTTTTGCCCTGCCTCAAAAGCAAGCAAGCATTTTTGTGTGCCTCATGAGCAGAGTCCAGGTTTCCCACAGCCTTCTTATTAGGCCTACTGGCCCTCCAACCAGCCTAAGGCAGGGGTGGGGCAGGGTCATCTTCCCTTTGTCAGATCTCAGGTCTGGGGCACCCAATATGTGTCTCAAACTGCTCACTCCCCAGGGAAGACCTCCACCCATGTAATCTCCCTTTTCCTCTGAGTCTTCTTCTGGGGGCACAGTTCCCAACCTGATCACTTCTACTATTCCCTTCCTACCTGATTCCATGTGGATCTTTGTTACAAGCTTGGTTGTAGAAGTCTTTCTATCCATTTCCAGTTAGCTTTTAGTGAGAATTGTTCCACAGGTAGATGTATTATTGACGGGTTTTGTGGGGAGTTGAATTTTGTGTCTTCCTCCTCCCTCATCTCAATTGGAGTCTCTCTCTCTCTCTTTTTTTTTTTTTTTTTTTGGCTGTGCTGTGTGGCTTGCAGTATCTTAGTTCCAGGGCCAGGGACTGAACCCAGGCCACTGCAGTGAAAGTGCTGAGTCTTAACCGCTGGACTGCCAGCGAGTTCCCCAGTTTCTCATTCTTGATTTCATAGAATCATCTTTCTGAGTTTTCTTGTAACTCATGGAGTTTCTTTATAACAGCTATTTAGAATAATTTCTTTTTGTGATGCCATACTACATTGGGTTTTCATATTGCTTATAGTTTACATGTTTCTGCTTATACATTTGAAATAGTTGACACTTCCTTAACTCTTTGTCCATTTTCTTTGGGAGATAAAGTGTCATATTACATACTGCTATTATCTGAGGATTTTGTTTGTTTGTTTAATTTTTGTCATTGTAAAAGTGTATCTGCTCCACGCTTCTTGTTACCTCTTGCAGGTGAATATATAAGCTTTTATATTTATATTTCTCACCTGGCTGGCTATTGGAAACTTTTCTTTTGTTCTCCAGAAGGTGAAGCTGTAGTTCAAGTTTTAGTTTATCCCTTGCCCACCAACTGTGGTCTGTTTTCTTAGGACTTTCCCTATTTTCTTGGGCTCATTCTCTTGGGCACACAAGCATGCGCTAGAAGCCAACAAGAGAGTGGGGGTAGGGAAGTATGGGTTTAGTACTCAGTGCATTGGGGAGTTCCATGGACCAGAAGGGAGATCTCTGGTGGTGTTACCCCCAGAGGAACATGGGTGGACTTTCTGCTGAGCACAGCCTCTCCAACACCATTTGAAATTCTCATCTGCCTCTTTTCCAATATCTCCCTCCCTCCAGCTATAGAGCTCCCACCTTAGTATTCTGGGTGCTGCTGGGGAAAATTGGAATAATTTCCTTTTGTGATGCCATACTACATTGAGTTTTTATATTGCTTATAGTTACATATTTCTGCTTATACATTTCCCCCCAAATTGGGTTTCTCCTATCCAACTGGGGTATCTGGGTTGTCACTCACTACTTTCTTTTCCCCCTGTGGAAGAGGTTGCCTAAGCTGGATAAATCAGCCCCATTCAGTGCTCCCTCAAGGAAAGGGCAGTGCTGGGACTGTTTTACTGCCTCTGTTTTGACCAAATACACATTTTTCTTTTCTTAAATGGTGTATTTGGAGTCTCCCTTTGGGAAGGCTGGACCTCTGCAGGTTCTCACTCATGGGTGAGTGCCTGCCTGGGACAACACCAGCCCAATTTTTTGCCCAAAAATGGCAAGAGGAGTCTAGGCAGTTTCATTGGCTCCACTGGTTCTGCAGCCCATACAGATAGTTGTTTGTATCTTACTGGCTGCACAGGTGAGCAAGATTCTTCCTTAGTAAAGTGCTAGGTCTAAAAACACCCACAAAAGTGCCTTTGTTTGTATATGGATATCTAATTCACTGATTAAAAAGGAAGATGGAAAGGAAGACCATCTCATGCCGCCATGTTGCTGATATCACTCCTGCCTTCATCTTTCATACAGCAATAGCCGTCTCTGTGGATCTCTCCTGGAAGTCTGGTATGGATGGTGATTTCTTTCTAAGTCTTTCCAGGCAGAGTTTCTTCATTCTTTTTGTTTTCATAACACTTTGTCCATATCTGTTATATTTTAATACCACACTGTAATTTGCTCTCTGATTCTTCTATCCAATCTGAGGGAAAGGACCATTTCTTAAATGATTTTGTTCACTGTTCCTAATGTAGTGCTCAAGTCAAAACAGAGGCAAAATAAGTGTTTATTGAACAAATTAATAAAGAATTCTAAGAGACATTAGGAAAATTATGTAACTTATGCTATCCCTTCACAGAAATACGTTGCCTAGCCTATATTGCACTTCAGGAAAGAATAACTATCTGTGATCAAAAATATCCATAGACTACCAGAACTCAACCAAAAGTGTTCAAGTATGTTTTTGAGGAATATTGTTCTTCTTGGGACCCAAGGTACAGTGTAATAAGAGGATAGTTTTCTAAATAGCCTCTAAAATGTGAAGGATTATGTCAGCCATCCAGCTTGATAACTGATTAGTACTTAAAGTATTGATTTGTAAATTTGTAAGTAAAACAGCAGGTGGAAACTGAGGTACCCTGTATATAGTGCATGTGAATTACTAGTTTTTAGATTATTTTTTGTTACTCACTTTTACTGCCTTTCTGCAGATCCCTCATAATCATTAAAACTATAGAAATGAATAGTGTGTACTTTATTGTGATTTTCAACACATTTTACAAAATGTAGTTATAAATGACTGAAAATTAGATCTCAAATGTAATATTAGGGATGCCAAACATTCTAGTTTGCCATTCAGTTTTTCTATATTCCTGGCATAATTTTATATTAATGGTCCCTTGTGCTCAAAAGTATTCCCATGTGGTGTATTTATACCAGCAGATTCAACAGTGTTTTATTTGACAGATATCCCTTTGGCAGATCCCTATAGCTAATTCATAGGACAGAACCTTAGAAGTTTATAACCAAGCTCTTCCATGCTATACAGAAAACTATTTTCATTTTGAGAGAGCTTCTGGCTTGCACTGGACCCTAGAAAAGGTATACATTTGACCACAGGTTATCAAATTCCTATGGGACATGAGTGGCCCATCATCTGCAAAGTGTTGTGTGACCCACCCAATAAAGTTAGGTGTGCACCGAAGCTCTCTACCACCAAACAGAAGTGGTGATATGTAATATTGGGCTCAAGCAGGCTTTTAAGGCAGATATAAATTGCATGAGTAAGTTGCTCATAACTATAGTCCCTATTCCTGCATTTCCTATTCTGTCTTAATCAGCATCTGTGGCCTCACATAGAGTCCTTTGTAACCAGTTGACTGAAGAATATTTTAAAACTGCCTGTTTTAGAGATAATTCTGTATGACATACTGGTACCATCTGAAAGTAGACAAGTACAACACTATAAAATCAGAAGTGGCTCTGACATATTGGGGAAGGCAAACCCTGAAAGTGAGAACTTCAAGCATCATGTCTAGTTTTTCATCTTTCCTGAAAGGAGAGAGAGCCAAAGAACACATTTACACTGATTTATTGGGAACAGCTAATGGTTTGATTATATAGTCTGGACTTGAAATGAACACAATTGGTGCATTTGTGATAAAGAAGTCTGAAGGTGTGTCAACCTCTTAAATTAGGTATGGAGTCTGAAGATAATTGTTGCATGTGGATGTTAATTGAAGAGTGACATCATCAGATAGGCAAGATGACCAATTTGGGGGACATGAGTCAGCCCATTTCCCCAGCTACTCTTTGCCTGAATAGTAGGACATCCCCTGGGGGTCCTCTTAGTACTCTCTTGTCCTGTGATCAAAGTTAATGGAAAACTACAATTATCTAACACAGGCAGAATTTCTAATGGCCCAGATTCTTTAGGGATGAAGTTTTTGGTTATTCTACCAGGAAAGGAGCCATGACCACCAGCAGTGCTTATTGCAAATAAGGGAGACAACAGAATGGGTAGGACAAGGAGGGAGTTATAAATAAGCTATGACCATGTGACTGGTTGTAGAAACGAGGATTGTAATAGCTATGAGTATTTCTTCCCTACTTTGGTAGGAATATATTTGAAAAAGTTTACTTTAAATTTTCCCTTTTCCCATTTCTCTACTAACGTGTTAATAATAGTTCATCTTTATATCTCTGTATTTAAGTTAAAGGGGGAAAGGGTGTCTGAGAAGAGGAATGAACACTTCTCAAAGGTGAATAAAGTGACCTAGGTGAGTTTATCTACTCTGGAGAAAGGTTTAGTGTACTTTACTAGAGGGATAGATGTGTCATGTTAGGCTTTTATTTGGAATATAAACATGATTTAAAAAGAAATGTACTGATGTCAGTTTGAGGAGTAGACTATATTGGATCTGAATATCAAAATAATGCTTTTTCCTGTTAAGGTTGGCAGTAAGAAAAACTTGGAAGCTAAAAATGAAACAGCAGCTAGCCAACCTGAAGGTTGGTGTAGGGTACATTCCTGCTGCCCCTCAGGCATGCTGTTGACAACACATTGACTCGCCTTGTTAGTATGAGGGAGTTAGTTAGTATGAGTCAGACGTGCAACCTCTCCAGATCCCACTGTGTCTCCTCATTCAGCTTGAGTCCTGGGTGAATGTATGTGGAACACTGTGGCAAAGAGCATCTGTTGCTTCTGTAGGTCATTTGAATCGTTAAATGTGGTGACAGAGTGCATTCCCACTTTTGTCCTCATGGAATCTCAATTGTCCTTATGGGTACCAGTTTCTCCAAGTTCTCCTCTGCTTCATTTCCAGGTTTTCTTCCCAATGGAGAACCTAGATTACCTGTAGATTTTTCATGCCTAACACCAGATGCAGAGGTGACATTCTTTCACAGATTTCCTCACCAGAACCTACAGTTTGATAAAGTCTATTACCTGTGAGAAATCTTACTCCATTCTGACTATTGTAGTTTGGCTTCCCATATCAAACTCCAATTGATACACTCAGTTTGTATATTAAAGGTCACTTTATATATAATCCATATCAGGTGATCACATGAAATTTGAAAAGGGCTTTAAACTCCTTGGGTTTGTGGCTGAGAGTCAAATATCCGAGTACATATTTAGCCTCACTTTTTAACATATGATTGAAATACATCTATTACCTCAGGTGCAAATAATCTCTTTGTAATAGCAATATATAACACAAGTGTATAGATTTATATACTGTGATCCCCAGGTGCTATGAAATTATGAAGTATGGGAGTGATTAAGTTTTTCCTTTTGGAGAGTGTTCTCAAATGAATTTCTTGAAGTATAGTTGATGTACAATATTACCTGTTACAGGTATACAATACAGTGATAATTTTTTAAAGGTTATACTCTTTTTATAGTTATTATAAAATATTGGCTATATTCCTTGTGTTGTACAACATATCCTTGTAGCTTATTTTATACCTAATAGTTTGCACTTCTTAGTCTCCTAAGCCTATAATGCCCACACCACCCTTCTTTCTCCCTACTGGTAACCACTAGTTCTCTATATGTGTGTCTGCTTCTTCATTATATTCACTATTTGGTTGTATTTTTTCAGATTATACATATAAGTGATATCATACAGTATTTGTCTCTCTGACTTATTTATTTATCATAATACCCTACAAGTCCATCCATATTGTTGCAAATGGAAAAATTTCATTTTTTTGTGGCTTAGTATACCATACACATGTACACACACATATATATACACACACACCACATATTCTTTATCCATTCATCTGTTGATGGACACTTAGGTTGCTTCCATATCTTGGCAATTTTAAATAATGCTGCTATGAACATCGTGGTGCATGTATCTTTTCGAACTAGTATTTTTTTTTGGATAATTCCCCAGGAATGGAATTGCTGGGTCATATGGTAGTTATATTTTTTGAAAAACCTCCATATTGTTTTCCACAGTGGCTGCACCGATTTACACTCCCACCAACAGTACATGAGGGTTCCCTTTTCTTCACATCCTCACCAACCCTTGTTATCTGTGTTCTTTCTGGTGATAGCCATTCTGAGAGGTATGAGGTGATACCTCATCATTTCCCTGATGATTGATGATGTTGAGCATCTTAACTGTGTGACTGTTGGCAATCTGTCTGGCTTCTTTAGAGAAATATCTATTCAGGTCTTCTGCACATTAAAAAAATTTTTTTGATGAGTTGTATGAGCTGTTTATATATGTTGGGTAATAACCCCCATCAGTCATATCATTTGCAATGATATGCAAATGATATCAACCTACTGAATAAGAAAATATTCAGTAGGTTGTCTGTTTGTTGATGCTTTCCTTTGCTGTGCAAAAGCTTGTAAGTTTAATTAGGTCCCTTTTTTTTTTTTTTTTGCTTTTGTTTCCTTTGCTCTAGGAAAAGTCTCCAAAAAATACTGCTGTGACTTATATCAAAGATTGTGCTGCCTATGTTTTCCTCTAGGAGTTTTATAGTATCTGACCTTAAATTTAGGTCTTTAATCCACTTTGAGTTTATGTCTGTATATGGTGTTAGAGAATGTTCTAATTTCATTATTTTATGTGTAGCTGTCTGGTTTTCCCAGCACCACTGATTGAAGAGACTGTCTTGCCTCCACTGTATTTTTTTGGCTCCTTTGTCATAGATCATTTGACCATAAGTGTGTGGGTTTATTTCTAGGATCTCTACTCTGTTTTAGTGATCTATGTGTCTCTTTTTGTCCCAATACCATACTGCTTTAATTACTGTAGCTTTGTAGTATAGTCTGAAGTCAGGGAGTGTAATTCCTCCAGCTCTGTTCTTCTTTCTCAAGATTGTTTTGGGTATTGAGTGTCTTTTGTGTTTCCATACAAATTTTAAAATTATTCTAGTTCTGTGAAAAAACGTCGTTGGTAATTTGATAGGGATTGCATTGAATCTGTAGATTACCTTGGGTAGTATGGTCACTTTTTTTTTTCAGTGCCAATAAGTCTTTATTCATTGTATTTTCCCAGAGAAAAGAAGGGAAAGGGAAAAGGGTCAGCATGTGTGTTACAAAATGATACCAAACAGGAAAGGAAGTACCTGGCATAGCAAAATCAATCATCAAATAAACACTCCCCAGATGGGGTCGCCAAAGCCCAAGGAGTCTCAGCCTCCTGCAGTTCAGGATGAGAGAAAGAACAAACAGCCACCTGCTTTCCTACCCTCCCTCCCTCCCCATAAATTCAAGATTTCACACAAAGCTTTGGTTTCTAGCAGTAAACACGGAGTTATATTCTTCCGTCTCCTATTGAAATAATCTTGTAGCCACTTTGACATAAGTTTCTTGCACATGCATAAAAGTTCTTGAGTGACTTGGATATACATTCATCTTTCCTTTCTTGGTCTCCCAAGCCACTTTCTACATGGAAGGCCCCCTCGTTGCTTCTCTCTACCCTAGGATTAAAGACTAAAGTAGGTTTTAATCCATCCAAAGACAGCAGTTTGTCTGGCATGAATAGCCTCAAGGAATGGTCTTGATTCAGGAGATTGGGAACAAGAGAGGAGGGTTCTTAGCTTCTTCAGAATTTTTGCACAAATTATTTAAGAATTGCAGACACCCCACAAATTAAATGTATAGGTGTATGGTCTATTTTTTAAAGGGGGGAGAAGGGGGAAATACAGGAGGGGGGTAGAAATCTAGTTTTTAGGACAGAAGATCTTGTTCAAAATAGAAAATAGGGGAAGAGGAACACAAAAGAAATATAGTTCAAGACCCTCACTTCAAGAAGAGGGGCCCCCATGCTTATCTTTCGGAGTTTTTTTGCCTGGTGCAGAACACTTTGTCAAAGATTCTTTGCCTATTTTTCTCAACATAAAAAAGTTTATAAACAGTAAAACCCCAAAAGGACATGGAGAAGAGCGACACATCGTATTTACACAAACTAGGCCACCTAGCAATCACCAAATCAATTACTTGTGAAGTCCTACAAAGCCCAGACAAATACAATAATTAGAGCGGGGCAGCAATTGGGGGTGACAAGAAGCCAGGATCAGACACACATCACCAAGTGTGTTCTATTGCATTTGCTCCATTACAACACACTGAGGTAGGTTTGCAGTGATCTCACAGCCTGTAAAAACAAAACAAAACAAAAACCTTTTCTCCTTTAGCTACCATGACACTTATCACTGCTGCAGCAGGGCAGGACATTGACTTTGGGAACCACAAAGAAGCCACTGCTGATGATCTCTCTGGAAGCCAAGGAGGTAAAGCCCAGAATTGTTAAAAGTTAAGGATTTTGTCCTTGCTTCATATATCCATCCCTGGGCAGCTCAAGATGGGTACAGAGGCATCATTCTTAAAACCTATTCTTACCAGCTCACATTTTTTACAAAAAACACCCACATACACCCTGTTGTGCGTGGTAGGCCTAGCCCAATCCAGTGAAGGATGTGGTGTATAAAGTGAGTCCTGTGCCCTGGAATTGGAAGTCTGGAACCAGTAATCCTTTATCACACATACAGATGACCTTCACCTAACTTTGGCTTCCCCTCTCTGCACCTTTTTTTTTTTTTTTCACTTTTTCAAAGTGGATTTTATTGCAGCCAAAACAGTAGAATTAACTATACATAATAAACTATTATATATATATATATACACACACATATATATGTATAATATACACACACATTTTAAGTTATTATAGGGAATAAAGTTTATTTTGGCACAGAGTGTTAAAATTAAAGTTGCATACATAAGTAGCATAACTCAGCATCCTTAATTTGGTATAAGTGTGACACATTTTCTTGCTTTCCTGTGTTCTGCTAAATCACCGTAACCTAAACTGCTTTATAAAATTGATACACTGAAATTTAATTTTACTGTTTTTGCTTATGCTCTGATTCCAAACAAAAGTCTCCTAACTTCTCTGCACCACCTTTTCCTGTTCAGACCAATGTCCAATCTTTCAGTAGGAGACCAAGTCACGGGGCGACCCAGTTCAAATGTAGTCTCCCATGAAACACGGAAGAGGGAGGGGTTTTAAGAGGACACTATGGCAGAAAAGCCACCTCTAATTGACAAAATTGAGGTAGCTCAATAGACTACACACTCCAAATAGTTGTTCTCTCTGGTGATACAGCAATGAAAGAAATTCTTGCTATGCAGACCTGGAGCTGCTGCCAACTTATTCCTGAGATTGTTCACATACCTGAGAACACAGTTCAGGAATGAGGGCCTTAGATTAAAATATACAAAAATACAAAACCAGAATATTATGGGGGAAAAAAAGTTGAAATGCACAAGATATGTCATTCACCCACAGCTAGTGCAATTGGCATCCTGAAGAAAGTGGGAACCAAGGTAGAGTCATCCAAGGGAGCAAATAAATAAAATTGTATTGGCCCAAAATGGGGTGGAAGTGAGCTTAGAAGCAGCAGGTCTGCAGCCATTCCCTCAATCACCCCTTTTGCCCAGCATCACAACCCACTGCTTGGGACAGTTCTCAGCACCTTATCCCAAGAGGGGGTTATAAGGGGACAAGATGTGGAAAACCCTTCCTTACTCCTGAGATATTCCATCCCACAAAATAGCTTATAGGTTGGGCCCATCAATCTGATCTCATGCTTAATCTCTTCACTCTGCCATGGGACATATTATTCCATATGCTTCTTTAAGAGTAAAACAACTTACCTATCCAGCCCACTTCCAAAGCTGGAGATTCTGGGGATGGAGCAGGTGGGGCAGGGGGACTCAGATAAAACATGCAGGGAAGGGTTCCCTCCAAAGCCTCATGTGCATTTGGATAGGACATGATTGGAGTCCCTTTTCCTTCCCCCGACCAAGAGGGAAGAGGGGGCAAAGTTGTGGACCCCGGCTTGAGATACGTGGCAGTGCCAGCTGCCCCCCCCCCCACCCTGTCCCCACTTTCTCCACTCTGATGATTGAAGCCTGCTTCTCAAAACTTCCTAATCACAAAAGGATAGCTCCCACCCACCGTGGCTCAATTTGGGACCTCGGAGCATGGCAGGGCTATGGATCTCTTCTCCCTCCTCCCAAAAGGAGGCTCATAAATGGATGTTAAATTTTGTCAAAAGCTTTTTCTGCATCTATTGAGATGATCCTATGGTTATTCTTCAATATCACACTGACTAACTTGCAGATGCTGAACCCTCCTTTATCCCTGGAACAAATCCCACTTGATCATGGTATATGATCCTTTTAATGTATTGTGGGATTCAGTTTTATATTTTGTTGAGGATTTTTGTATCTGTGTTCATCAGTGATACTGGCCTGTAATTTTCCTTTTTTTGTGTGCTATCAGGGCAATGCTGGCCCCACAGAATGCGTTCAGGAGTGTTCCTTCCTCTGTAATTCTTTAGAATAGTTTGAGAAGGATAGGTATAAACTCTTCTCTAAATGTTTGGGAGAATTTGCCTGTGAAGTCATCTGGTCCTGGACTTCTGTTTGTTGGAGTTTTTAAATTACTGCTTCAATTTCATTACTGTAAATTGGTCTGTTGATATTTTCTGTTCCTGGTTCAGTCTTGGGAGATTATACATTTCTAAGAATTTGTCCATTTCTTTTAGGTTGTCCATTTTATTGGCATATAGTTGTTTGCAGTAGTGTCTTATGATCCTTTGTATTTCTGTAGTGTTGGTTGTAACTTCTTTTTCATTTCTGATCTTATTGATTTGGGCCCTTTCCCTTCTTTTCTTGGTTAGTCTGACTAAAGTTTATCAATTTTGTTTATCTTTTCAAAGAACTAGCTTTTGGTTTCATTGATTTTTTTCTACTTAGTCTCTGTTTCACATTTCTGTTCTCATCTTTCATTTCTTTCCTTCTAACTTTGGGTTTTGTTTATTTCTCTAGTTTCTTTAGATATAAGGGTAGATTGTTTGAGGTTTTTCTTGTTTCCTGAGGTATGCTTGTATTGCCATAAACTTCCCTCTTAGAACTGCTTTTGCTGCATCTCACAGGTTTTGGATCATTGTGTTTTTTGTTTTCATTTGTCTCTAGGTAATTTTTGATTTTCTCTGATTTCTTCAGTGATCCATTGGTTGTTTAGTAGCATACTGTTTAGCTTCCATGTGTTTGTGTTTTTAACAATCTTTTTATTATAGTTGATTTCTAGTCTCATAGTATTGTGGTAGGAAAACATGCTTGATATGATTTCAATTTTCTTAAATTTACTGAGGTTTGTTTTATGGCCTAGCATGTGATCTACCCTGCAGAATGTCCCATGTGCACGTAAAGAATCTGTATTCCACTGTTTTCAGGTTGAATGCTCTCCATGTGTATCAATTAAGTCTATCTGATCTAAAGTGTAATTTAAGGCCAGTGTTTCCTTATTGATTTTCTATCTGGATAATCTATTCATTGATGTAAGTGGGGTGTTAAAGTCTCCTATTGTGTTATTGTTGATTTCTCCTTTTATGTCTGTTAATATTTGCCTTATGTATTGAGGTGCTCCTATGTTGGGTGCATATGTATTTATAATTGTTATACATTTTTGGATTCATCACTTGGGCATTATGCAGTATCTTGTAACAGTTTGCTTTAAAGTCTATTCTGTCTGATAAGTATTGCTGTTCCAGCTTTGTTTTGATTTCCATTTGCATGGAGTAATTATTCTCAACCACTCACTTTCAGTCTCTGTGTGTCTTTAGATCTGAAATGAGCCTCTAATAGGCAGCATATAGGTAGGTCTTATTTTTGTATACCTTCAGCCACTCTGTCTTCTGATTGGAGCATTCAGTCCATTTACATTTAAGGTAATTATTGATAATGTATGTTCTTATTGTCATTTTGTTAATTGTTTTTAGTAGGCCTTTTTTTTTCTTTTTTGTTTTTTCTCTTGTGATTTGATGTCTATCTTTAGTGTTGTGTTTGGATTCCTTTTTATTTTTTTGTGTGTATATGTATATCAATATTTTGGGTTTGTGGTTACCACCAGGTTTTTACATAGCAGTCTGTGTATATATAGACTGTACACACACACACACACACACACACACACAAAACTTAAGTTGCTGATCTCTTAACTTCCAATGTATTAAAAAAAAAAACCCTGCATCTGTACTCTCCTCCCCTTTATGATTACTGTTTTTTGATATCATATTTTACATCTAGTTGTTTTGCGAATCCCTTAACCGCTGATTGTGGATATAGATTTTACTTTTGTCTTTTAACCTTCCTACTAGCTTTGTGTGAGGATGATTTCCTATCTTTACTGTGTGTTTACCTCTACTCGTGAGCTTCTCCATTGCATAATTCTTATTTCTAGTTTTGGCCTGTTCTTTTTTGCCTAGAGAAGTTTAACATTTGTTGTAAAGCTAGTTTGGTGGTGCTGAATTCTCTTGGATTTTATTTGTCTGTAAAGCTTTTGATCTCTCCATTGAATCTGAATGAGAGCCTTGCTGGGTAGAGTATTCTTAGTTGTAGGCTTTTCCTCTTTCATCAGTTTAAATATATGATGTCACTCCGTTCTGGCCTGCAAAGTTTCTGCTGAAAAATCAGCTGATAGCCTTATGGGAATTCACTTGTGTGTTATTTGCTTTTGACTTGCTGCTTTTAACATTTTGTCTGTAATTAAATGACAAAAATTACAATATGTCTTTTTGTATTTTCTTCTTTGGGTTAATCCTGTATGGGACTGTCTGTGCTGCCTGGACTTGGGTAACTGTTTCGTTTCCCAGGTTAGGGAATTTTTCAGCTCTTTTGTCTTCAAATATGTTCTCAGTGCCTTTCTCTATCTTCTACCTCTGGTATCCCTATTATGAGATTGTTAGTGAACTTGATGTTGTCCCAGAAGTTTCTTAAACTGTCCTCACGTTTTTTCTTTTTTCCTTTTTCTGTTCAGTGTTAGTTATCTCCACTGCTGTCTTCCAGCTCCCTGATCCATTCCTTTGTATCATTTAGTCTACTATTGATTCCTTCTAGTACATTTTTCACTCCATTTATTCTACATCTGTTTGGTGGTTCTGTATGTTTTCTTTCTGTTGAAAACATCTAACTTCTCACTCTGTGCATCCATTCTTCTGAGCTCTTTGATTTTTGATCATCTTTATGATAGTTACCTTGAACTATTTCTCAGATAGATTGCCTAACTCTGCTTCGCTTAGTTGTTCTTCTGGGGCTTTATCTTGTTACTTTATTTGAAACATGTTCCTCTGCTGCCTTGTTTTGCCTAAGTTGGTGTTAGTAATTCTGGATATCCGGTAGGTTTCCTGACCTTGAACTAGTGGCCTTCTCTAGCAGACATCCTATGCATCACAGCAGTGCACTCCCCTCTTGTCAACTGAGCTATCTGTTCGGGGGTTTCCCTCGTGAGGGCTGCATGGATCCTTTCTTGTGGCAGGCTGACTATGTGGGTGGTCTGGTAGGCCTGACTGTCTCCTAGTCTGGTTGGCTGTGAGACCCAACAGTCAAGACTCTTCTGGAGGCTGCTGGTCTGTGGGGCTTGGTCACAAGGCAGCTGACTACAGAACCCCAGGGAGCTCCAGGGCTGGCTTACTGCTGAGGAGAGTCAGGGTTGCCAGCCCACTAGTGAGTGAAGCCGGGTCCTGGGGTTAGTGTCTGACTACTGGCAGGCAAAGCCATCCTGGAGTCTGGCTGCAGGGTCAGATGAATTTTAAAGCTAACAATAGATTCTAATCACATCTTTAAGAAGCTAGATCATGATAAATATTATCTTGAATATATAGAACTAATACTTGCTAATCAATCTCAGTGGGTGAAAACTCAGAGGTCTACGTCATTTTTCTAATTCCAGGTGGACCTCTGCTGTTGTTTTTAATCTTTAAAGTAAACTATTTTAAATGAGAAATTCCTTTCGAGGTTTTTTGTTTTCTAAATTTCTCTTCACCAGTAAGATAGAGTTTCCATAATATGTTTTTAAGGCTGATTACTAAAACTTTAAGAGCTCTATTAGAATATAGAGTGCTTTTCCTTCACTGGTAGATATGCAAGGATTCAGGAAGCCTATCATAGCCTAAATATCTTAAAACATTTCTTCAAAATATGGCACATTTCTGGTATTGTGTGTGAGTATGTACACAAGTGACATTGGTAGGTTATGTATATGTATCCCTTTTCTGTATATATCGTATGTTGCTATCCTACAAAGATGGCATTTAAATTTAATGTTATTTTACTGAAGAAATGGGGTATCAAAAATCAGTTATTTCTGGAATTAAAATTTCTATTTTAAATAACTGGAAATGTAAAATTGCAAATGGAGATTATTTTTCGCATTTAATGAATGCAAACTCACATGACAATTTGATGAATTTTAAATAGTTTGGAATTTCTTATTTCTAGTTTCTTAGAGAAACTACAAAAGGCTAATAGACCTAAAAACTGAGAAATAACATTTTTCTAAAGTTAGACAGTAGTTTTACATAGATACCTTGATATCATATCAAATCATTAGGTTGATATTTTCAGATAGTCAAAATTATAACACCAAAAATTAAAATAAAATATATTTTTGTAAATTTATTTAGAACAGATTATTTTATGAAATACTTTTAAATATGCAAAAAGTATGAATACATGAAATATGTCCTTCATATTTTAAGATGCCATAATATAGCCTTTTTAAACATTTTTAAATTATATTTATTTTTTCTTAGATTTAAAGTAATAATATGGTTATATTTATGCATATACAACAGCACTCCCTGTTTTTAGTATTATCATAAATACTCCCTCTTTCAATACTTCAATTTTTGTTCAATAAGCATCTTTCAAAATGCTCTGTTGAACAAAAATTATCTGATTATTGCAGACATTTTCATGCAGGCAGAAAACACTTGAAATTTATAAATATTTTATGTGCACAGTGAATTTTGATTAAACGTTGATTATATTGAGAGATTTTAATAATAACACTTCAAACTATTCTAAATAGACATATATGTGCCATTTAACTCAGATGGTAGTTTGTTTGTGGGATTCGTGTTGATGATTTACAAGTTTTTTGAATGCCTGCTGCATACCAGGCATTTCACTACCTTCTGGGATTAGAGCAATGACTCAAAGCAGATAATCTTTGCTCTCATGAATTTTTGCAGTCTAACATAATGATCCTAATACGTACTTCCCATTTTGAGATAAAAGGTACCATCAATTGTTGGCAGAAAAAATACTAGCCACAGACTTACATGTTTGCCTTCCAGCTTGCCTTTCTCTTAAAGCATGACTCTATATTTATAGGCCAACTGAACTCTGTTATTTACAGTAGATTCTTCTTTTTTCAACTATTATTAATATAAATACAATTATGTCTTACTCATGTAACATGACCTACAGAAGATATTTGTCACATACCAGGAATATTTGTGCCATCTCTAAATGACTGTGTCACAGAAAAAAGGTACATCTTCCTAGAGCCTTAATTTTAACTAATAGTCAACAATTAAAAAATTTGAAGTTACAGGTAAACATACCATGGAGGAGAATGTTGAATTCACAGTGATACTTAAAATACAACACAACACTTCAAAGATATTAATTTAACTAGCATGCTTTTATATAATCAAAGCCCAAAAGATGATCTCTGAAGCCTTCTAAAAAATATAGTAATACGAATGTCTATGTGGTATCCTATCAATGCCTACAATGATAAAAGTTTTTATATACCAAATAGGAATTTCCAATAAAAAATACACAAGGTTAGAATCTTATTTAGGATTATATGTGAAGATAGTTTATTCAATTTCAAATTGCTTTTAGTCTACTCAAAGTCAAGTGTCAGTTTACTTGTTTTGCTTCAACTAAATGAAAAAAAAGAAAGAAGTAGCCTATGCTGGAGAATGAAAAAGTACAGAGAAAATATTTTGTGAGACTTAGCTGACATTTTGAAACAAACTAAAATCAAACTGAAATAATTTTCTTTTGGGATATATAATAGATTTCAAAAAACAAATGATATTAACTGACAAGAATCTAGTCATTGTAGAACATTTGAGAGACATCAAAATTCAAGATGTCAAAAGAATGTGCAAATGATATAAATAAAACGTTCACTTTCATACTTGCTATTCATTACAGGATGGAAATGTAGAGGTATTAACTGGTCATTAGTAATACAAAATTAGAATGAAAAGCTTTGCTTTGAACAATGTTCCATAAAGCTTATTCACTACAGAGGAATCTTAAATTCTTTCTAAGACTTGGGACAATTTTTCAAAGGTAGCATTTAAATTATTCACTCTATTAATTCATGTATAACCTTTAGTCTGACTCTTGTCTATAAAAGTCCTCACATCCCTAAAAAAACACTTTTAAGGATAGTAAATGAACCCTGTAGAGATTGATGGGTTGCCAGTTCCTTACTAATAATGCCCACATCCTGCCTGTCCTAAAGATTAAGATAAAACACGTTATTCAGCATTTTCACCAAAACATGCTCCTATAAAGATGATCATGTTATTAAGCAAAGTGAACGGTTTTACAAATATTTTTCTGAAATGTGACTCCACTAGCACTGAATCTTCCCTTTTATATTAATGGTGTTTTGAAGACAATGTAATATAACAAAGATCTCTGGTTATAATTTTGATGGTACCACACTATCAAACTTTCAGACACTCAATATTTATGTAACTATCATATTCACGTTTACCTTTGGAATGGTTGCAGTAATCCTCTATTATGTGTTAAATGAGGGAGTGATACCACCAAGCCAAACTGAGCAAATTAATGTATTTTCTGATTTTTTTTTTAGCAGACAGATTTTTTAAAGGGTAAAATTATATGAGATTATAAATACATACACACCCAGTTGCCTATTCAAATTTTGAAGTATCTAAACTAAGATATCGAGTGAGGTACAGGAAGAAGAACTAACCTTAGTGATTTAATCTAGCAACCTATAGTTCACTATCAACTGATTTGTTGGCAAACCAAAAAAATTTTGAGCAGTTTACATATATTCAATCAACATCTGTCTTCTCTGCTTCAGCCACACTTGTTATCAATCATTTTCTCCAGCCAATGTTTTTGCTGTACCTTAAACTGACCAACGATATTTTTCCTTGTAGCCTTTGAATTTTAATTTTCCTGTCTGAAATGTAAATTTCCCGGCTAAATGCATGGCTCACATCTTCAGTCAGTTTTGGTCAGGGCTCTGCTCAAATGGGGTCTCCTTAGACAGACACCTGAAATAGCACCACTGCCTCCCCACTTGCCTATCACTCCCTGTTGTCTTGGCCTGCTTTATTTTTTTCCCTAGAGGTCCTGCTTCTGCCACCAGGAGGGCATTGGTTTTTCTTTTTTTCTAGTTTTTCTAGTATACCTTAACTGGTAGCTATTCCTTTCCTACTCAAAACCATTTTAAGAAGCAACTCTCTCAACTACACACAGGTCTGACAATTCAAATCACTGTTTTGTAGACTTGTAAATTTTTGGAGGCAGACAAACAAGGAAAACATACCAGCAAAAGCAAGAACAGGTAAAATGAGATTGTGTAATGCTCTTATAATGAAAAGAACCTTGTTTCTGAGGGATGCTGAGTTAATAAAGAGTTCTGTGCTAAGCAGCCAGCACTTGAGACTTGAATTAAGAATTACTGTTAGACAAAACTCAGAATCTAGAAAACAAAAATGAGGACTGATACTAAACAAACAAACAAAAAAACCACACAAAAAAACCTTGCCTGTGGTCATCAGTGGCAAGTGGTTTGGGTAGGTTAAAAGGAACACTACAATATATTATATCTCCATATTCTACTTAAGTAAACCCATTTGTATTTTAACCAAGGTGAATGTACTTTAATGGTATGTAGCTATGACAATCCACAAAATTTTATTATCGAGTACAGTTAAGACATTCATTTTTATTCTAAGGAATAAATATATACTATTTACTGAAATTGTACCATCTGATATGAATACAAAATCTAGCTTTAGTGCATCCTTCAGTTTCATGAAGTAGCAATAGATGAAGAGATACCAAGTACTTTCGTATTCGTTAATCCATATGGCACACTTAAGCATATTTAGTTGAATTACATTAGCAATTCCAGGTGGAAATATGTGGCATTTGAACCTTTGTTTTGAAAACTGCTGTAGGAGGTATTTTAAGTCCAAGAACAGTTTCAAATCATCTGAGGGTTATGGTTCTCATCCAGGGATTGTTGAGAACATTTACAGTGTTGATTACTATAGTCAGTGACAGTAGTGGTCCATTTCAGATTTCCATTTCAGAATTCCAGTGTCCTAACAGAAAAGTCATACCTTTGTTGCCTGACAACAAAGATCAATAATCTAGCAGCCAATATTTGATCATGAGGAACAGAAGTGGAAAACCACTCATGATAAACAGGAATTGGGGAAAGAGTCATTGGGGACAGGGTAATAGTGGAATCTAAGATCATGCATGAGAAAGAGCAGTTGTAGACAGAATCTCCAGGAGCTTGTTGTTAAAACAAGCAATTGAACTTTGGTGCTTCTCCCATCCCTGAGTTCCTAAACTTCCATCAGACTCACTCCTCAACTAAACTCAAATTATACAACGTAAGTGTAAAGAGTGTGCTGGATATGCAAAGAAAGCTCAAAGCAAAGTCTCTTCACGCCCTTCCCAAAACAATGTCATCTTATGGATGTCCTTTCCACCATGCACGTCTCTCATCTTTGTTGCCTAAATTAGGAGTCAAAATATTGGTGGCTTGCAGGCCACAGGAGCCACACAGATGTATTTTGTTTGGCTAATAAATGGAATCTCAATTTAAATTAGAATGACTTATCTTTAATACACAGAATTTCCTATTCTGAAAAAAAATTGAAGGTTTCTTTCTATGTGGTTACGAGTAGAGAGAACCTAATAGGTCTTCATTTCTTGCAGCACACAGGCCCATTCTTACTGCCCACGAAGGCCCATGGTCCATCGTCCAATAGTCTATACAGATGAAACCAATACTAGCTTCAGTTGTCTTCCCTAGTGACAGGATTTAGATACTCTCTCTACAGAAAAATGGTTCATTATAACAGCATCACTTGGCATTAAGTGTGTATGTGTGGCATAATTTAATTCTATATTATTCAGATTTATTTCTATTAGACATGAGATTAAAATAAAGGATTTAAAGAAAAAGGAAAAATAGAATAGAATGTTCTTTTCTTAAGTTTTTCATTTCCTTAGAAACCAAGGGTTACTTTGCACAACTTAATCTTTTTATCATCATTAACATTAGCATTCTGAAACTTAAACAGTAAATGAGAGCCACTATCTTGAACAGAGTTGTTTTCCTTGTATAAAACACCCTAGCTTGCTGCCCTTTTTGACTTCTCTCTGCTTTGTATAATTTTTGACTTCTGTCTGCTTTGTGTACTTCTCCTGTCCCTTATTTTATGATCATTTCACTAGATCCAGCAATACCATTGTATATTAGGTGCTATAGAGTAAACAAATGAGAAAAGGAATATCAAAAATGAAATATGATTAAATGTCAATATAATTTTAGATAACTTGAGATAAATAACCTATTTCCCTAATGCTTAGAAAGTTTTCAATTTACTTATTTCACAGTTATATATTCAGAAGTTTGCAGCTGCTGACCTTTCATAAAATAATACTTTGGCACAAATGAAAAGTAGCGAATGCATCGTTGCATATGTAGCTCCAACAGTAATGAGCAGAGCCAAATTGTTTTCTACTAGGATAATTGTCTTAGTCACTGTAATAAGAGGATTAAAATACATGAGGAATTGGACATGATTTTCTTTTTTTTTTTTTTTTGCCCGTTACGCGGGCCTCTCGCTGTTGTGGCCTCTCCCATTGCGGAGCACAGGCTCCGGACGCGCAGGCTCAGTGGCCATGGCTCATGGGCCCAGCCGCTCCACGGCATGCAGGATCTTCCCGGACCGGGGCACGAACCCGTGTCCCCTGCATCGGCAGGTGGACCCTCAACCACCGCGCCACCAGGGAAGCCCTGGACATGATTTTTTTACATCAACTTAGGTCTAATATCGACAAGTGTATTTTGGATAGTTTCATTTAACTTCTTCAAAACTTACAAAAAATTATATTTCCTCATCAATGTGTATGCCTTTCACTAGAAAGAACTCAGAATGACTTAATGATGACTGGGAAAAGTAAAGAATAGAATAGCAAAGAAATTTGTAATCATGATTTTGGGGCTATGCAACATCCACAGCAATCTAGCCAGAAGACCACTAATGTCTTATAAAAATATTTAATATTTTGGCAGTCAAGAATCAAGTTTGGATGTTATAAGATTATAGAACAGTGGGAATATATTTTTCCCTATTTATCCAGAAAAACAAAACTCACATATTGCACTAAAGGTCATTTGCTTGATGTCAATGTGGATGATTTTGTATAACCCGAACGAAGTTTTAGTCTTAATACTTCAAAAGCTTGTACAGTCATCTATTAATCTACCTTCATCTGTATAGAACTTCTATTGTTAGAGTTGCTGTGTTTCATAAGGCTTTATGCAGCCGACTATACATTTATTTTTTTTAATTATTGTTTCAAATAGAATTCTAGGATTTGTTGATGAAAACCACCAGAGAGACAAACACTATTTACCTTAGTGATAAGGCAACAATGCAGAATAGAGGTAGGATAAAAGTGCCTTAGAAAGTAACTGTTTAAAACCAAATCCTTAGAACTATCCCTCCCATAGGACATATATACTAGATCCCTCTCTCACTTTTATTTTCATGAGTAAAGCTCTGTACAAATTTTCAAAAGCTTAATATCTAAGAACATGTTCTGTACTTCAGGTTTCACCTAATATGTAAATTATGTTGGCAACACTTTGTTATATGTCATATTTGAAATAACCAGAATTGTTATCATAGAACTGAGAGAGAATTAAATCCAGATCTTAAGCTGTATCTTTGTCCTGACACATTGAAAGAAACATGGCCTAAGAATAGACCCAGATAAGGATTTCTATCTTTAATAACATTTCTCCCAAACATTTACATGAGCTGAGGACTCTGTCTTTGGCAACTATATTGAAACATTTTTCCACCTACTATATAATCTCTAGCACCTTTAACCTCTTGGTGGCATCTTCAACCACTTTCAATTTATCCCAATAGAACATTGTCATCCAGTCTGCCTGATAACTTGCCATCTTGGTTTCTCAGGTTCCTCTCTTCTCAGCATCTTGTGCAGTCTCTCATCTGGGGTTCTAGTCATCTTCTACTATGAGGTATCCTACAGAGTTTATTCTTATTCCACTATAGTCATTCTTGCAGAAATTTTCCGCCAGTTTAGACCTTGCTCTCTTTAGAGAATGAAAGAGAAGAATGAAGATAAATAGGCAAAAAGAGAGGGTTCTGAACCCTTGGATGTAAAAAAACAAAAAACCAAAAAAAACCACATTACACTTTTTTTTTTTACACTTTGTTTAAACGTTGGGAATATTCATACAGAAACATTGGTTATTTAAGACTTTTCTTTCCATGAGTGCAAGACCTATTTTACTAGGAGTATGTGAAACTCTACTTGCAGCCCTTTGGAGGTGTGTAAGGCAGAGTTTGGCGAACTCCCTTGCTATAAATCTAAGATATGTAATTGGCAACTATAAGGAAAGAAGAACATCAACATAAAACTTTAACCTTCTACTCTTCCAAGCTTAGTGATTTTTGACAACGGAAGGAAAAGGATGATGACGAGCAACTTGCAAATGCCCCTCAACAACATAATTGTTTCTAATGAAGAATCAACTTCTCTCCACTCCCCTAGCTCCATGCTTGGGCCAGAGAAACCCCACAGAAGAAGTCACGAACTGAATTCATTGTTCCTTTCTATAACCTCCTCTACCTTCCTAGAAGTACAGGAGGGTCTGTACTACTCAACCTAGTTCACACCTGGTTCTGCCATGTGTGCTGACTGGGACACATTCTCATTGAATCAGCTGTGGCATCCTCTGTTGGCATCTCCTTTCATAATGTGAAGACACTCCGTCATCTTTCATTTCTCAAATTTGCTGTGAGCCCACAATATCTTAACTGGAAATCCATAAAGAACATTTAGGATGAGCCTCCTAATCTCTCACCTACATTAGTGATTTCCTTCTGCCTCTGAGCCTGTTTACTTTCATACAATTATGGTGTTATATTCAAACCATGACTTCAAATCATTTTCTTGTCCCCTTGACTCAGCACTGCCTATGTATTTACCCAGTTTCTAAGAATTAGTCTGAACCAGTTCCAAAGTCTTTTTGAATGCCATTCCGTAGTTGTTGTAAAGCAGCCAGGGCCCTGACTTGGCTGGCACCCAGAGGCAAGCTTTAAATAGTTCCAGTGTAACCGTTCCTGACCTCACTCCTTCCAGTAAGGACTCAATGCCATTAGGCAGCTCTGAGTCCAGTGAATCTAAAAATGTATTTCCAGAAATAATTTTTTAAAACTTAGTTTTTTTAGAGCAGTGTTTAAAGTTCACAGTGAAAAGGAGAGGGAGATAGAGTTTTCCCATATACCCCTTGGCCCCCTTCCCCCTAACATGCATAGCCTTCCCCATTATCAACATCATTCACTGGAATGGTACATTTTTTTTTTTAACCAAGGATGAACCTATATTGACACATCATAATCAGCCAAAGTCCACAGTTTACCTTAGGTTTCCTTTTGGTGTTGTACATTCTATTGGTTTGGACAAATGTATTATGACATATATCCATCCTTAGAATATCATGTAGAGTGTTTTCACTGCCCTAAAAATCCTCTTTGCTCTGCCTGTCTTCCCCCCACTCACCCCTGGAAACTACTGATATTTTAATTTTTCCCATATTTTTATCTTTTCCAGAATGTCATAGTTGAAATCGTACAGTACATGTTTCCTTCAGCTTGGCTTCTTTCACTTAGTAAAATGCACCTAAGTCTCCTCTGTGTCTTTTCATGGCTTGATAGCTCATTTGTTTTTAGTCTGTATTTGTCTGGATGTACATAGTTTACTTATCTATTCACTTACTAAAGACATCTTGCTTGCTTCCAAGTTTGGGCAATTATGAATTAAGCTGCTATAAATGTTCATGTGCAGGTTTTTGTGTATACATAAGCTTTTCTGGAAAAAAATTTTAGATATTTAAAAATAATCTAAGTCTGTTTCTTGGTACACATTCTCCTCTCTAAATGCAAATACTCATTAAACATTTTCTACATACTAGTTCTAGAGCTTTCTGGTGGTGGTCAGGAACCAATGTGATTCTCTTAATGGGTTGATTTTGTGTTCTTACCACATAAGCTTGATTTTCTGGTAGTTGTGATGAAAATAAACTCCTGGTTCAGATCGAGGGTGATATAATGAATCTGTTATCAATATACAACTGAGGACAAGGACCAAGGAGAGGAACAATCTAACAGGTCCCAGGCTGAGAAAGAAGTTTATGGATCTCTACCTGTTAAATTTTTAATTCTTTAAAACTTATACTGATGTGCAAATTAATTTAGCATATATATTCATAAAAAGGAAATATTTCCATCCCACAGAGTATAAAAATCTTGAAATACACAGATGCATGTGACAAATAACGGACGTTCTATGAATGTACCTTAGTGACTTATATAAGAAAATTAAGTATATATTTTAAAATACCTGAGTTAAAAAAAAATACCTGAATTACTTAAAAGCTATACTATAGTAGTATAGTAGAGGATGTATTTGGCAATGGAGATTGTTCAGCTGTAGACATCAATAAAGTAAGCCAAAGCAAGTTGACACCCAAACTTACTAGTTTGGCTTAATAAAGGATTTGCTGTGCCTTACTTTTAAGAAGGCCCAGAACATTTACAAATAGGTGCTTATTTTTCTAGTAAAATAGGATACCCACATGTTTGGTTACTACCAATTAAAAAGATGCAAGAAAAAAGAAACCAAGAGTTTAAGAGCCAGACTAGAATTAACTGTCCTATTGAGAAGTTTCTTAGATTGCCTAAAGAAAAATATGAAAACACTTTCATGGATTGTTTCCTTCAGACTTTTAAGGCAAGAATGATTGCACACTACATTGTAATATGTGGCAGAGGTTCATTTGATCACCATATTTTTAGAAATTTAATATGAAAGAGAAATGTAAAAGCTTTAATCTCTAGATTGGTATTTATACTCCTTATGTTGACACTCAAATAACTTTGGCAGCATTCTGAGTAGTTGGCAGTTTCTACAAAATATGCTAATTAAAGAGCACAGCAACTACATCATGTCACATTCTTCTAAAATATAAATATTGAACTTTCACTACATGCCATCATGCAGAACTGCTATGACAACATCTTTGTAGACTTCCTGAGCTCCTTTAAAAAGTGGGATCTCATCAACACAAGGAAAGGTAAAATATCATTACTGTGGCTGTAATTATCTGGTTGGCAAAATAAGCTCTGTGTAGAATTACATGTTAAAACAACTATTTAGTAAAATTAAATGCTTTAGTTCAGCTCAGCTTATATGTTCAAGGGAATAGGTGAACAATGAGAAAATATAGATTGGTTTTCTATAACGTTTATTTTTTTGTCTCTGGTTAAAAAGCAAACTTTTTATTGTAGGACATTTAGAAAACAGATTTGTTGACAGGAAAGTAGTTAACGATAAACCATAATCTTACATGTGAGATGAAATTTTTCTGGTATAGTATTTTTATATATATATTTTTTTCTTTTCTGCAGATACATATAGGACTTATTTCTAATTTATTTAAATGCATCCTAATAACTCATTATCTTCATATACTTTCAAGCTCAATAGGGACTTTTTAAAAATAAACAAACCTGTGTAATTTTTATAATATTTCTATAATTTAGTATAGACACTTAAATTTGTTTAAACAAAGGCCAGCAGTGTTGTGGACATTTTTGGCTGATTCCAAAGGAAGTAAAAGATGTTCAAGAATAAAAATTTATGCCAATTCTTCTAAGAAGTAAAAGAAATGTTTCTAGTAAAGCATAATAAATACTGATACATAATAAAGTGAACCAACACAGGTATTATGTTTACTATAGAAATTTTCAAAATACACGTAGGTTGAATTTCAGGGAAAGGTCACTTTCCAATAAACCACTTGACATTCTTTTTTAAAAAGACATCAATCTGGAAAAACAGTGTTGAGACTAGACAGAAAGTACAAATCAAACCCAGTGGAAAGTCTGTTACAGAATTAGTAGACAAAATGAGCCACAGAACATTCTCATATTTAGAATAGTTTGAAATAGAAACCAAGACTCAAGGGATTTCCACTTTACTGTTACCTAATAGAGGAGGAGAATCTCTAAATATCTGTAAAGTTTAGAGACTAGGAGAGTGTTGGGGAACAAAAGTGCTAATTTTTTGTTAAGGAAAATTAAAAATTTGAAGATTGTAATATAAATTAGGAGTTAGTTGTTAATTATGGCAGATAGACTGAGTGAAAATTCAGATTTCCTCCTCTGCTCTACACCTTTTGTCAGTTTTCTGTTCCCAAGCACTTTGTTTTCCTAGTAACTATTCTTTTTTTAAGATTTTTATTTTTTGATGTGGACCATTTTAAAAGTCCTTATTGAATTTCTTACAGTATTGCTTCTGTTTTATGTTTTTTGGTTTTTTTGGCCACAAGGCATGTGGGATCTTAGCTCTGCGACCAGGGATCAAACCTGCACCCCCTGCATTGGAAGGCAAAGTCTTAACCACTGGTCCACCAGGGAAGTCCCCCTAGTAACTATTCTTTTTTTAAGATTTTTATTTTTTGATGTGGACCATTTTAAAAGTCCTTATTGAATTTCTTACAATATTGCTTCTGTTTTATGTTTTTTGGTTTTTTTTGGCCACAAGGCATGTGGGATCTTAGCTCTGCGACCAGGGATCAAACCTGCACCCCCTGCATTGGAAGGCAAAGTCTTAAGCACTGGTCCACCAGGGAAGTCCCCCTAGTAACTATTCTTTTTTTAAGATTTTTATTTTTTGATGTGGACCATTTTAAAAGTCCTTATTGAATTTCTTACAATATTGCTTCTGTTTCATGTTTTTTGGTTTTTTTTGGCCACAAGGCATGTGGGATCTTAGCTCTGCGACCAGGGATCAAACCTGCACCCCCTGCATTGGAAGGCAAAGTCTTAACCACTGGTCCACCAGGGAAGTCCCCCTAGTAACTATTCTTAAATCACCATGTGTAATAGATTATGGATCTTAATCCTTACCAGATTGTAGCAAATTTAAATTAGCAGTGCAGAGCTTACCCTGTGGTCCATTTCTTTTGGAGAAATACACTAGGTAACAGTATGTGTGATAGTCAACTCTACCTATTGACAAAGGAAAGTTCTAGCCGGTATCTAGATGCATTCTTAGACTGATTGTGAATCAGATGACTTCTCTGCAATCAAAACTAAACATTTCTATTCATTAAGTCTCTCATAATGTAATCCAAATAAAGTATTTCCAGTTAGTGTCCTAATTTAAACTCACACAGGGAAGAAATTAAAGAGGAACTGTCAGTGGATTTGTTTTGAAGCTTTCATTTAGTACTTCCACACATATCAACTCTAGGTTTGAAATGAGAAATCCCTCTTAGATTAAGTCACTTTTAAAACACATAGCTTACTCACCATTCCGACTCTCTTCATCAATGGCAACTATGGTGGCTGGTGGTCCCCCCCTAGCTAGTTTGCAATCTAAAGAGAAAACAAGACAAAGTAAGAAGTAGCTACTGCAGGAGCATTCACCCTGAGATTAAATTCATTGAGATGTATATTGATATTTAAAAAGAAAAATCCTGCAATCAAATTAATATGCATCATTTCTTTTAACAGTTTTTTATTTTTAAAAAATTCTCATAAGAGCTATATAGATTCCTTACCACATCGTAACAAAGACACTTTGTATACCATGAAACTGTTCAAATCTTACTGGAAAACACCAGCAGAGACCACTGGAGAGCAGAGGTCCTTCAGGACAGAGATAACGGGATGGTAATTTAACCCAGAAAAACAACATAAAGGAATGATTAACAAGGATAAATTGTAATTAAAGCATCACAACAGAAACAAACATAATTGGACTTTAATTGTAATAAAGGGTCTAATTAAAAAGAGTGAATAGATCTTTAATAATGTTCTAAAGAGAATAAAACAAAGACAGACAAGCAATGTTCATGAGGTTGTTTGAGATTTTATTTTTGTCATCTTACCCTCATATTGCCAGTCTGGAGTCAAAAGTATAGAGTCATCAATGGGAGCAGATCAGAAAAATGAAAGAAAGGAAGAAAGAATACATGTATATATTTAGCGAGGATTTAAAGACATAAATAGCATTATACAATAACAGATACATCACCTAATGATTTCTGGAAATGAAGTATATAAAATCCTTAGATTTTTGTAATTCTAACAGTAGTAACAAGTTTACTTGATAATGTATGTCATTAACATCTTAAAACTTATAGATCAACTCGAACATAACATACAGTACACCGATGTGTCCTATGAAAAGGTAAATAAAGTTACTTATGAATTGTCTGTTATCCCTGTGTTGAACAAACCTTAAGAATAGTGCCTGTCAATCAGTAGTGATTAATTTGTTATTTCAAACAATGCTAATACCGAAGAATCTCATGATAATGAACATAAATAGTATCATGAGCTATAACATCCATGATAATTAAAATGTGAAGGTTTTGCCTGGAAGATGTCAAAAGTACACTTCCGAGACATAAAGCACTCTCCCAGGAGGTACTCGGTCAGCCTGATAGGGCTGTGTCACACGGTTAAATGTGCATGGCACAGTCCTGTGACTGCAACATAAATTGGCTTAAAGCCATCCAAGTACGTGTGCTATTTGGAAGATGACTTCAAGGTTTACTATTTATCTATTAAAATTCTGCTATTATGTACATGGGCATGAATAAAAAAGGCTTTGGCGAGCATTGTTCTATATTGTAAGATATGTGCTCTCCCATATGAAGCTGAAAAGATCAGAAATCTCCAGTTTTTCTCTCTTCATCCTGGTCAGTATTCATGGAGTTTCAGGTCACAGCATTTTTAGATCTAAAATATCTCATTACACTTCATTCTCTCCTTCCTATACCCCCTGACATAGCACAGCTCGTCACCATTTGTCACCTCTACTCTTGCAGTGGTTTCCTCACTGATCTCCTAGAAGCTTTGTTCTCATTCGGCATTCATTTATTAATTTCACGAGAATTATTTTATGCACCCAAATCAAAGGTAAAATAATGGTACTTCTCTGCACAAAGAACTTAAGTTTCCTTTGGAGTGAAGAAAATTGTCTTCGAATATCATTCAAAGGATGTCATGGTCTTAACATTGTTTACTTAGAATTAAGCACTGTGCCCTTCAGTCACATCAGAGCCCTTACTCTTGCTAGAATGTATCTTGCATTATTAAGGAAGTTTTGTCACCTAAATTCATTTCTGCCTCTACTCCTGCCTGGCAAGTCTCTGCTTCTCTTGGTAGAACTAGATTTCACCTATTCCATGAAAACTTGTCTATTTCCCCAGTCAGAATTTATCTTTTACTTCCATGTTCTCATAATACTTTGTTCATCTAGTTTTTTATTCATCTATGCATTCAAAAATTATTCAGTCAAATTTGTAGATAACTTACTACGTGCTGAACATGGGAATTAAAAACCAACAACTTCTTTCTTCATGGATCTGAGTGATCAGATAAAAGAAAGACTCATAAACAACCACATAGGTATGGCACAGTGTGGCCTATGTGAGTCAATTCTTTAATAAATTCGTTAACAACAAAAATGGTTAAAATACAGAGAATGCCTGCTGGGAGTGGAAATGGGATACACAAGAAAGCAGAGGCAATCTGTGGAAAGAATAAAGGAAACATGACCAGTTCTTACAAGATGCAATTCTTGGATTACCAACATGCCTTCTGTTTGTATTTCAAAGAGTAGTTACCTTTCAATACTATTTTCTCTCTCCTCACTCTCCTTCTCTTTCTCTCTCCCTTCCTCCCTCCCTCCATATAATATATATGTATATATATATATAATATTTATATATGAGATCACTGCCTTAGTTAAGATCCTCATAGCTGCAAAGTAGAGAAAAAGTGTGGTGAATCTGCATGTGAATATTGATAGAGGAATAGATATTTAATCAATAACTTTATAGGCAGGCAGGATAAAGGGAAAGGAAAGAAGGAGAAAGCTAGGCATACATATACGAAAACCTCTCACCATTTGGTTACTATTACATTTATGCGTAGATTTTTCTACACATCTGAGTCAAGTACGACTCCTCATATTCCAGCCCTCCCTCCCTCCCTTACCCTTCCCATTCTCAGTTCATTCTTTAGCCATAACAAACCAAATTTATGTTTGCTGTGCCATCTGCCAAAAGGCCCTTCCTCATCTTCTACCCCTGGTTAACTTCTATTTCTCTTTCAAGAACCTGGCAAGGCATCACATCTTCTAGAAAATCTTCCTTGTTGTCTAGATTAAATGCCTCTTCTCTGCATTCCTTCAATATACACTGTATTCCACTGGAAAAATTACTTCATAAAAAATATATTAGTATTTTCTTCTCATAAAAGCTCCTTCAGACCAAGTCTGTGTCACATTTATATATCTAAGTAACCTCAGAATCAGACTAGAGTTGATCCTGAAAGAATGCTTGTTGAATTTTTCTGAACTGCAGTCAGCCCAGCTGCAGTCTCTCATTGAATATCCCTCCATGAGTGCTGCTCAGAAGCCACTGTTCTCATTATGTCCTGGCCGACAGAAACAGCCCAGGAATATAGGTGCAGCTACAGTTCCTCCCAGTCAGACCCCTTTAGATGACTTTCACTCAGCTTTATTCTTTTAGCAGCTTCCAAAACCCCACAATAAGATATTTTTTCATGCCCAACCAATAAACTTTCTTTATTCTGAATCAAAACAAAAATGATTAAATAATTTTGCCGCAAACACTAATGAAGAGAGGTTAGTCAGATACATAAAAGTAATCTATTAATAACAGTGTTCACAACAGGCTAAGTGTTTGCTTTGGAATGATGTATTCATGAAAGTATAATTAGTTTTGAAATGCACAAAAATATTTTTAACGACAAGTATATTCAGAACTGTCTTAAAAAAAGTAATTTTGGATGGAGTAACCAGGAGGTATTATGTATGCTAAATATGCAAATGGAGATCAAAGTGAAAACTAGAAAGCAATTTGGGGGCTGGGTGATCCTGCTCTCTACAGTCTATGGATAATCTGTCTGCCAAGGAAAGACAGGGTAGCTGATGATGCCTGTGCCTTGGAAACAAACTTCTGTAATCTATTTAATTTCACCCTTGACTGTCCAGATTTCACAAATTCATTGTTTTTCCTGCCTCAGACTTCTAACCACTCAGGCCCCTACCTGATTCCCGTATCCAATTTGTTGTAAAGTGCAGGATATGAATACAAACAGCTGAATGCCCAGTGTGATTTATTTCCACAAATTTGTCATCAAGCTAAAAATAAGCCGTATTTTTTTTCTGTATATTTTAAAATTTCATGCAACAAGTCAGATTTAAAACCTAAAAATGTATTAGCAAGATATGGAAGGACTGGTTTCAAATGAAATGAACCTGTGATATGCTGTTCTTATTATGACCTGAAGCTTAAGATCATGTTACTCTACAAAGGGAATCTCCAAAATTGTCCATATATGTTCATTCCTTACTAGGAAGAGAGAACAGCCAGGTAGACCCTATTTCCACCTTAGCCTATTCTCAAAACTTCCATTTAAGTTCAAACAATGTCTTTTTTTTTGAAATTATTTTATTTATTTATTTTTGGCTGCTTTTGTTCTTCGTTGCTACGCACGGGGTTCCTCTAGTTGCAGCGAGTGGGGGCTACTCTTCGTTGCAGTGTGTGGACTTCTCATTGTGGCGACTTCGCTTGTTTCGGAGCTCAGGCTCTAGACACGTGGGCTTCAGTAGTTGTGGCATGTGGGCTCAGTAGTTGTGCCTGGTGGGCTCTAGATCGCAG
Source organism: Neophocaena asiaeorientalis asiaeorientalis (assembly GCF_003031525.2). Classification (NCBI taxonomy): domain Eukaryota; kingdom Metazoa; phylum Chordata; class Mammalia; order Artiodactyla; family Phocoenidae; genus Neophocaena; species Neophocaena asiaeorientalis. The sequence goes on from NW_020173201.1 coordinate 4,919,465, forward strand.
GCTCAGTAGTTATGGCGCATGGGCTTAGTTGCTCCATGGCATGTGGGATCTTCCCAGACCAGGGCTGGAACCCGTGTCCCCTGCACTGGCAGGTGGACTCTTAACCACTGCGCCACCAGGGAAGCCCCAAACAATGTCTTTTTAATAAAATTTCAAATATATTAACTTTTTTCTTATATTAACATGGCAATTGCCATCAATATGTCCAATGACTAGCATATTTCCTGCCTAGACCTCTCCTCTGAGTCTGGGTCCTGCTGCTCAGATAACATCTGTACTTGCAATTTCAAAGGTGCCTTAAATGTAACACTCCAAAATGGATTCTAGTTGCTACCCCCAGACCATACCTGGCCTCTTCCAGTATGTACTATTTCAGTGAATAGCACAATTTTGCACCGAGTTGCATAAACCAGAAACCAGGGGTTCACCTTTGAGCCTGCCCATCACCCTTGCTTTCCTGTGTTGAATCCTTCAATAAATCTTGACTTTCATTACTACAGAAAAACTTCTTGTATCCACCTACAGCTTTCAATCTGATGTCACTATGCTAATACAATCTCTTACCTAGTCTAACAGGTTTTCCTAACTGTTCACCCTACAGGCAATCTTGCCCCACTCTTTTAATTTTCTATCTTTAACCACAGTGATCTTTTTACAAATTAAAACATGCTTACCAGTTAATGATGTACCATTGCTTTTATGTTAAAACAAAACTTTCATGGTCTACAACTCTCTGTATAGTATGATTTTAGAATGAAAACCAAAATATATGGCCTACAAGGTCCTGCATGATACCACCTTCTCCTTCCTCTCCAGTGTCATTCGTTTCCATGTTCTCACTTGCTCTCTGCATTCCAGACAGGTTTTTCTTTTCTTTAATCATGCTATCTTTTGTCCTGAGATACCTAAAGATCTTTCCAGATTACATTATTTCTTATTTCTAATCTTCACACTCAACCCATTATTCACTTATATATTCTTTAGATTTTAACCTGTGCTTCGCTTTTCCAAAGAAATCATTTCCAATCCCCAGGTTCCCTGATATATACTCAGTTAATTCTGCCTTCTAATATCAAGTTATGAATATCTGACTCCTCACTGACAGAAAACGCAGTGATAATCTAGATCTTGTTTCTGTTCCTCAGAGTTGTGTTCCCAGGGCAAAGTTCCTGCCACATAGGCGTCAGCAACTATTTCTTGAATGCAAAACTGAAGAGCCTTGACCAAATTTGCAACAATTTTTAAAAAGCCCTCTATAACTTAATCTTTTCTCTTTTTAACGTTTGAAATGTCATTTTCATATAAAAATAATGGGGAAAGAATGTGTAACAAATTAGTTATTAAAAGACAGGACCACTGATACTACCTCAGCAGAAATGCGAAGGGTAGCACCACGTGCCACCTGAAAATATGTCACTTTGGCACGTGGAGCTGAAGGCAATAAAGACCCAGCAGACTCAGCAAAAGCCTTTTTTTTTTCCTCCTCCTTTTTAACAGCCTAAAAGAATTTAGAAAGGGGGCCTGTACCAGGAAGAGAGCTATTACTAGAGATAATTTTTTCATTTGAGAGAAGTATCTGCATGCAGGGCAAACATTTGTTTACTGAAAATTTCCTTTTCTCATCTTCCTGTGAACTCCCTCTTTCCCTTTGAAGTCTCAGACCACTTATCCCTTTCCTTAGCTCAGGATGGTATTTAAGCCTCAATTGCCTGGTTGTGTTTGAGTCTCATATTTTTGTACATAGTTAAATTTGTTTTTCCCCTGTTAATTGTTCTATTACAGGGAGGTCTCAGTCAAGAACCTAGAAATGTAGAAAAAAAATTTTTCCTTCCCTATGAGGAAAAAGCTACTATTTAAGTAAAGAAAGAGACAGTTTTGTAGGAATTCAGGACTTTGAGGGATTAGTTATGAAAGATCATAGAGAGCTCAGAATTATAAAGAGGAGTAATGAAAAGAGAAGGAGAAAATTTTCACATGTTTCCAATTATCTATAGTTTCTATTAGAATTCTACACTCTGATCATCCAATTGACTGAACTGAAGAACTATTATGGAGCAAACTTACTCCAATATCATATTAATGGCAAGGATGCATTCCAAGTTCCCTCATGATTTTATCAAATTTCTTCTTAAAGAAATAAAACTCAAAGACCTCAGATATCAAAGCTCTCATGATATCAAAGATCACAAATACTTCTGTGTCAGTCTTTTAGAACTTTTACTCGGCCATTTCCTTACCAGCTCCCTATGAGTATCAGTGAATTATTCTAGCACTTAGCAGAGTATTTGACATACTATACTCATTCAATATATTTGTTGAACTAGGGAACATCTTCCGCCATGGTAAAGCAATAAAACAAATAACCAATTAAATCATTATTATTCATCATTTCAGATCTTTTGGGGAGTGTTTAAAGTGTTAAAGGAATTGGTGCCTAGTACAGTATAGAGCTTAAGAACATGTGCTTTGGAGTCAGAAAACCAAGTTTTACATCCTAACCTTGGCTTTTAATAGCTGTGTAAATTAAGTAGATTATTAACTTCTTATACCTCAGTTTAGGTAAATAGGTGTAATAGTAAGTATAACTACTTCATAGATTTATTACAAGTATAAATGAGATAATCTATGATAACGTCATTTTGCGTGGCAAAATGTACAGGCAGAATAGATGCACCTTAATTTGTACAGTATCATTATTTTAAGGAATGTATTTGGAAAATCGTTCCTATTTTTTTCCCTTTGACCAAAAGGTGGCAGAGAATCCCTTGGATTTCCCTAAATTTTCAGTGAGGGCTGATCTTATTACATAGGTGGTTGTGAAGTGCATTCTCATTAAGAATAAAAGCAGCCACATGACATGTCACTGATGGTCTGTATGGACAGAAAAATTGGAATTCTTGTTCCAGATATCAACCTAGAACCACTATCCTGGACTGAATTTACTAGAGGCAAATAGAATCCTTGAACTCCATGAGTTCTCCAATAAGGACTGCAAGACCATTTTAGAAAATATGTGCTCACAATGACCCGCTGGTCCCATAATAGTCTGGAAATGCATTGGTGTCCAAATGATCAAGCAGAAAGATCATGAAAGAGTCACAGATATTCTGAAAACTCTACTCTTTTCAACATTCCTCTATTATCACTTTGGATATTCAAAGTCATCTGGTGTTTCTTATCTAGAAGCTTTCATTTTCCTACACGCACACACACACACACACACACACACACAAACACAAACACATTTTCTCTCCCCTTTCCCCTCTCCGTCTCCCTCTGGATCACTTAGTTCAAAGCAATTTGGCCTATCATTCAAAGGAGTACTGCACTCTCAAAATTTCTGGCTGCACAAACATTTTATTTTCAATTTGCTTCTCACAAGCAGTAGCAGAGAGACTATTCTTATATTTTTCTGTTGATCTTTGGAATATTCATTTCCAGGAAAATACACACAGGAGTGAAATCTTAATATAAAAACTCCTTCTTTTACATTTTGACTCTCATTCAAAAGAAAAGGAGTTTGACCTTGAAATTTATAAGATCGATAGAACTATAATTTGTAAAACTGCAGTCAACAAATAGACCATAACTGAAAAAGGAAAATGAACTGAGTAAGCTAAAGGACATTACAAGTAAGTCATTTTCAATTCAAGAATAAGATATTAGCATTAATAGATTTCAGATATTACCATGGATGAAGGAAGGTGTATTTTATGATGCCTTAGTGTCATCATTAATTGGATTATATAATTTGATTACGATGTTCCAACAATATGGTTTAGTAATGCCCACTGAAGTCATTAATGATTATTGTTCTATGTCACTGCTTTCATTAGGACGATTTACATAGAGGCCATGGCTCCCTCAATCTCTACATTTTTTTCAGAAGTTACTATTTATTTCATATTCTAATTGGTCTATCAACAACATTAAGATTTTTACATTGTTGGCATTTGGTGAGAGAAACCCATTCTCATTCTTAAGAAATTAATGGATCTAAGTAATAAAAAGAAAGACAAGTAAAGGGCTGCAGGAAGAAGGCAGAACAGGAACTGAATTGTCAGAAGCCTGATCAGAAGATCAAGTAATACTTTTTTTTTTTTGCGGTACGCGGGCCTCTCACTGTTGTGGCCTCTCCCGTTGCGGAGCACAGGCTCTGGATGCGCAGGCTCAGCGGCCATGGCTCACGGGCCCAGCCGCTCCGCGGCATGTGGGATCTTCCTGGACCCGTGTTCCCTGCATCGGCAGGGGAACTCTCAACCACTGCGCCACCAGGGAAGCCCTCAAGTAATACTTTTAAAATTATTTTTGTTCACTGGGAATATTACTATAATTCATTATTTTATAATTTCATGTAAATGCATTGTCAAATATGTTAGTATTTGTACCCAAGTGTAATGTTCTTACTTAATTCACACTGCATGAGTTAGAAGCTCTTTGAGTTTCCTTTCCATTGATGGCGACAGTTTTTCCTTACTCATATAAACTTCTGTCACAGGATCATAACTACGTTTGAGGAATTTGACATGGATGAAATAGTTCTTGGTCCAAGGTGTTTATGTCACCGCTGACATCAGAAGAAGCAGCATGGTATTGTAGTTATGGACATACCCTTGGGAAACAGACTGTCTAGGTTCAGTACTAGCCACATTTTAGCACTTGTTAGCTTTTAAGATCTTTGAAAGTGACTTAAACTCTGTAGCTCAGTTGCATTAGTTGTAAAACTGAAATTATTGTATGGAATAGTGATTGGCATATGGAAGTGCTTTATAAGTTATTGTTAGGTAAATTCTAAACAAATGAGCTAATCATATACAAAATTTGTATATCTCTACATTTTAAAAGCAGTGACTTTTACATATTTTTAATTAAGTAGTAGTTTCTTAAATTCTTCAACAGTCAAAGGAAAACCATATTTTATTAGCAGAGCAAAACAGGCTTCATATATGTTAGCATTTTTGTTGTGCATTTAATGTACTGGAATAGCAGCAATACATTTAATTATATGGCCACAGATTGCTAAGAATACATAGTTATAGCTGAATCAAGCAAAAGATCTTTCTAAAATTATCACAGGAATGCTTATAACTAAAATAAAAATAAAAAATCTGCTTTGGTAATCTAATGTAAACTGGATTTTGTACTCCTAAAAGCTCTTGCAAGATCTTGCTTTCTGTTACTCTAAAAATCTTCCTAAAAGGCTTTTTGCATTGGCTTTTTTAACCATATTATCTAATTTGTCTTTATGTTTTACAATTAACATATAAAGGAAAAAGAAAGGGATAAAGATTTATGTCAATGAGGAAAACAAAATTATACAAAAAAAATACTTTTTGAAAAGCAGTCAAAGAATTTACATTCATATTTCTGAAAGCTAATTTATTTTCTAATTTCTCTTTTTCTTAACATCTTTATTGGACTATAATTGCTTTACAAAGGTGTGTTAGTTTCTGCTTTATGACAAAGTGAATCAGCTATACATATACATATATCCCCATATCTCTTCCCTCTTGCGTCTCCTTCTCTCCCACCCTCCCTATCCCACCCCTCTAGGTGGTAACAAAGCACTGAGCTGATCTCCCTGTGCTACGCCCCTGCTTCCCAGTAGCCATCGATTTTACATTTGGTAGTGTAGTGTATATATGTCCATGCCACTCTCTCACTTTGTCCCAGCTTACCCTTCCCCCTCCCTGTGTCCTCAAGTCCATTCTCTAGTAGGTCTGCATCTTTATTCCCATCCTGCCGCTAGGTTCTTCATAACCATTTTTTTTCTTTTTCAATTCCATATATATGTGTTAGCATACAGTATTTGTTTTTCTCTTTCTGACTGACTTCACTCTGTATGACAGACTCTAGGTCCATCCACATCACTACAAATAACTCAATTTCGTTGCTTTTTATGGCTGAGTAATATTCCATCGTATATATGTGCCACATCTTCTTTATCCATTCATCTGTCAGTGGACACTTAGGTTGCTTCCATGTCCTGGCTATTGTAAATAGAGCTGCAATGAACATTGTGGTACATGACTCTTTTTGAATTACAGTTTTCTCAGGGTATAAGTCCAGTAGTGAGATTGCTGGGCCGTGTGGTAGCTCTATTTTTAGTTTTTTAAGGAACCTCCATACTGTTCTCCATAGTGGCTGTATCAATTTACATTCCCACCAACAGTGCAGGATGGTTCCCTTTTCTCCACACCCCCTCCAGCATTTATAGATTGTAGATTTTTTGATGATGGCCTTTCTGACCAGTGTGAGGTGATACCTCATTGTAGTTTTGATTTGCATTTCTCTAATGATTAATGATGTTGAGCATTCTTTCATGTGTTTGTTGGCAATCTGTATATCTTCTTTGGAGAAATGTCTCTCTAGGTCTTCTGACCATTTTTGGAATGGATTGTTTGTTTTTTTGATATTGAGCTGCATGAGCTGCTTGTAAATTTTGGATATTAATCATTTGTCAGTTGATTCATTTGCAAATATTTTCTAATTACTCATAATGAGGTAGCTCAGAGGAAATTCTGAATCACAATTCTTACTAAGATGCTCAAAGAGGTCAGAAGCTAAAAGCTGCAGCATCAACATCACTGTTTAAAACTGCATTCTTCAAACAAAGATTTTAAATAATTCTTTGTGTACAGTCTATTTTGCCTCTTTAAATCAAGTTCTTTGCTACAATCCACTATGAGTATCTAAACTGTCCATAAAAAAGCAAACTCTATGGACTGAATTATAAGGAAAAAATTTAAAGCATTTTATTACTCATAATATTAAAGACCATATCCATGTAAACATCACATCTGTTTTCCTACATCTTCCGGTTTTATTAAGATATTATTGACATATATGTAAGTTTAAGGTATACAGTGTGATGACTTGATACATGTATATATTGTAAAATGATTACCACAATAAGTTTATTTAACACCTCCATACTCTCATATAATTACCCATTTTTGTGTGAGGTGATAACGTTTGAGATCTACTCTCTTAACAACTTTCAAGTATATAATATTGATATAATATTGTTAATTATAGTCACTGTGTTGTACATTAAATCCTCAGAATTTATTAATCTTAGAGCTGGAATATTGTACCCTTTGGCCAACATCTCTCCATTTTCCCCATCCACCAGCCACTGGCAACCATATGTTTCTAAGAGTTCAGCTTTTTTAGATTCCACGTATAAGTGAGAAGATATGTATTTGACTCACTCTGACATTTCACTTAGCATAATGCCCTCAAAGTCTATCATGTTTTTGCAACAAGCAAGATTTCCTTCATTTTTATGGCTGAATAATATTCCATTTTGTACATATATTACATTTTCTTCATTAATCTGTCAGTGGACACTTAGGTCATCTCCATCTCATAATTTGCATATTGAACCATGCTGCATCCCAGGAATAAATCCCACTCGATGGTGATGTATGATCCTTTTAATTTGCTGCTGATTTTAGTTTGCTAGCATTTTCTTGAGAATTTTTGCCTCTGTACTCACCAAGGATATTGGTCTGTAGTTTTCTTCTTGTGTAGTGTACTTTTCTGGGTTTGGTAACAGAATAATGATGCCCTCATATAATGAGTTTGGCAGTGTTTCTTCCTCTTCATTTTTTTTGGAAGAGTTTGAGAAGGACTGACATTAATTATTAAATATTTGATAGAATTCAGTGAAACCATCTGGTTAGTCCTGGGCTTTTCTTTGGTGGGATGTTTTGGTGACTGGTTCAGTTTCCTTACTCATTATTGATACGTTCAAATTTCCTGTCTCTTCATGATTCAGTCTTAGTACATTGCATTGCTAGAAATTTATCTACTTCTTCTAGGTTATCCAATTTCTTGGTGTACAATTGTTCAGAGTAACTGCCTATGATCCTTTGTATTTCTGTGGTGTCAGTAGTAATGTGTCCTCTTTTATTTATGATATATTTATTTGAATCTTCTTAGTCTAGTAAAATGTTTGTCAATTTTGTTAGATTTAAAAAAAAGATAGCTTAGTTGCATTGATCTTTTCTATTGTTTTTTCCTGTTCTCTGTGTTATCTATTTCTGCTCTGATCTTTGTTATTTCCCTCTTTCTGCTAACTTTGGGCTTCTTCTAGTCCCTTGAAATGTACAGTTAGGTTGTTTATTTGTGATCTTTCTTTTTTCTTAATGTAGGCTTTTAAAAATTAATTAATTAATAATTAATTAATTGCTATAGCCTTCCCTGTTGCATTGCTTTTACTTCATCCCATACGTTTTGATATATTGTGTTCCTATTTTCATTCACTTCAAGATACTTTTTAAAATTTCTCTTTTGACTTATTCTTTGAGCCATTGATGTTCTGGCAAGTGTTGTTTAATTTCCACACATCTGTGATTTTTTCCAGTTACCTCCTATTACTGATTTCTTGTTTTATAAGATTGTGGTCAAAAAAGATACTTGGTATGACTTCAGCTTCTTACATTTGCTAACATTTGTTTTGTGATTTAATGAATAATCTACCCTGGAGAATGTTCTGTGTGCACTTGAAAAAACGTGTATGCTGCTGCTGTTAAGTGGAATGTACTGTATGTTTGTGTTAGGGCCGTTTAGTGTAATGTATAATTCAAAAATTCAGTGTTTCCTTATTAATATTTTGGTTGGATGAGATATTCATTGTTGAAAGTGGATCACTGTGGTCCTCTACTATTGTATTGTTATCTATTTCTCACTTCAGATCTGCTAGTATTTGATGAATATATTTAGGTACTCTGATGTTGGGTACATATATATTTAGGATTTTTATATCTTCCTTTTGAATTGCCCCCCTTTTTATTATATAATGATTTCTTTTGTTTCTTGTTAGGGTTTTCTACTTAAAGTCAACTTTGTTCAACATAAGTATAGCTAGCTATTCATGCTCTCATAGCTACTCATGATCTCTTTTGGTTTCCATTTGTATGGAAATGCCTTCATTTTGAGCTTCTGTATGTCCTTAAAGCTGAAGTGAGTCTTTTGTAGGTAGTATATAGTTGGGTCTTGCTTTTTAAATCACTCAGCCACTCTGTGCTTTCTGATTTGATAATTTAGTCCATTTAGATTTACAGTAAATATTGATGGGTAAGGACTTAATAATTCTATCTCATTTATTGTTTTTTGGCTGCTTTGTAGTTCCCTTGCTCCTTTTTTCCTCTTTGCTGCCTATCTTGTGATTTATTGATTTTCTCTGATGATGTGTTTTGCTTCCCTTCTCTTTGCCTTTTGTGTATCTGCTGAAAGTTTTTACTTTTCAGTTATCATGGGACTTACAGAAAGCATCTTATAACTATAGCAGTCTATTTTAAGATGATAACAACTTACCTTCAATTGCATACACTCTACACGTTTACTCTCCCACCCCCACAATTTTACATTTTTTGTGTCACAATTTAAATTTTTGTATTGTGTATCCATTAACTAATTATTGTAGCTATAGTTATTTTTAATACTTTTGTCCTTTAATGTTTATACTAGAGTTAAGTGATTATCAAACCACCATATTACAGCATTAGAATAATCTGAAGTTGACTATATATTTACCTTTACCTCATGTTTTAAAATATTTATGTTTTATTATTATTTATCCCTTTGTATCAGTTCAAATAATTCCTTTTAGCATTTCTTGTAAAGTAGGTGTAGTGGTCTCTCCTTCATTTCTGAAAGACAACTTTGCCATGTAAGTATTATTGGTTAGCATGTTTTTTCTTTAAGCACTGTGAATATATCAGCCCACTCTGTCCTGTCCTATACGTTTTCTGCTGATAAATCCATCTATAGTGTTAAGGGGTTTCCCCTATATGTGAGAAATTTTCTTTTTCTGTTTTTAAAATTCTCTTTGTCTTTATTTTAGATGGTTTTATTATAATGTGTCTTTTGAAAAATTGTTCTGGGTTGAAATTTTGGGGGTGATTTATTAACTTCTTGAACATCAATATATAAATCTCCCCTAGATTTGGAACATTCTCAGCCCTTACTTTTTAAAATAAGTTTTGTGCCACCTTTTCCCTTTCCTCCTTCTGGGGACTCCAATAACGCATAGATTGTTTCTTTTTTCTTTTTTTTTTTGCGGTATATGGGCCTCTCACTGTTGTAGCCTCTCCCATTGCAGACCACAGGCTCTGGACACGCAGGCTCAGCGGCCATGGCTCACAGGCCGAGCTGCTCCATGGCATGTGGGATCTTCCCGGACCAGGGCATGAACCCATGTCCCCTGCATCGGCAGGCAGACTCTCAACCACTGCACCACCAGGGAAGCCCTAGATTGTTTCTTTTAAGGGTACTCCACAATTCACTTAGGATTTCCTCACTCTTTTTAATTTCCAGTTTTTGTTGTTCTTGTTCTCCTCTGACTGAATGATTCCAAATAAACTGTCTTCCAGTTTATTAATTCTTTATTCTGCTTGGTTGAGTCTACTATTGAAGCTCTTTATTGAATATCTTCAGTTCAATCATTGCATTCTTCAACTCTAGGGTTTCTACTATTTTTTTTCTTTTGAATTTTATATTTTTATACAGCAGGTGCTTATTAGTCATCCATTGTATACACATCAGTGTGTACATGTCAATCCCAATCTCCCACTTCATCACACCACCAACCCCACTGCCACTGCTTTCCCGCCCTTGGTGTCCATACGTTTGTTCTCTGCCTCTGTGTCTCAACTTCTGCCCTGCAAACCGTTTCATCTGTACCATTTTTTAGGTTCCACATATATGCATTAATATGTGATATTTGTTTTTCTCTTTCTGACTTACTTCACTCTGTATGACAGTCTCTAGATTCATACACGTACCTACAAATGACCCAATTTTGTTCCTTTATATGGCTGAGTAATATTCCCTTCTATATATATGTATCACAACTTCTTTATCCATTCGTCTGTCGATCAGCATTGAGGTTGCTTCCATGACCTGGCTATTGTAAATAGTGCTGCAATGAACATTGGGGTGCATGTGTCTTTTTTTTTTTTTTTCGGTACACGAGCCTCTCACTGTTGTGGCCTCTCCCGTTGCGGAGAACAGGTTCCGGACGCGCAGGCTCAGTGGCCACGGCTCACGGGCCCAGCCTCTCCGCGGCATGTGGGATCCTCCTGGACCGGGGCATGAACCCGCGTCCTCTGCATCGGCAGGCGGACTCTCAACCACTGCGCCACCAGGGAAGCCCACATGTGTCTTTTTGAATTTTGGTTTTCTCTGGATATATGCCCAGTAGTGGGATTGCTGGTCATATGGTAATTCTATTTTTAGATTTTAAGGAACCTCCATACTGTTCTCCATAGTGTCTGTCTCAATTTACATTCCCACCAACAGTGCAAGAGGATTCCCTTTTCTCCACACCCTCTCCAGCATTTATTGTTTGTAGATCTTCTGATGATGCCCATTCTAACTGGTGTGAGGTGATACCTCATTGTAGTTTTCATTTGCATTTCTCTAATAATTAATGATGTTGAGCAGCTTTTCATGTACTTCTTGGCCATGTGTATGTCTTTTTTGGAGAAATGTCTATTTAGGTCTTCTGCCCATTTTTTGATTGGGTTTTTTTTTTTAATATTGAGCTGCATGAACTGTTTATATATATTGGAGATTAATCACTAGGCTGTTGACTCGTTTGCAAATATTTTTTCCCATTCTGAGGGTTGTCTTTTTGTCTTGTTTGTAGTTTCCTTTGCTTTAAAAAAGCTTTTAAGTTTCATTAGGTCCCATTTGTTTATTTTTGTTTTTATTTCCATTACTCTAGGAGGTGGATCAATGTCAAAGAGTGTTCTTCCTATGTTTTCCTCTAAGAGTTTTATGGTGTCCGGTCTTACATTTAGGTCTCTAATCCATTTTGAGTTTATTTTTGTGTATGGTGTTAGGGAGTGTTCTAATTGCATTCTTTTACATGTAGCTGTCCAGTTTTCCCAGCACTACTTATTGAAGAGGCTGTCTTTTCTTCATTGTATGTCCTTTGTCATAGATCAGTTGACCAAAGGTGTGTGGGTTTATCTCTGGGCTTCTGATCCTGTCCCATTGATCTATATTTCTGTTTTTGTGCCAGTACCATATTGTCTTGATTACTAAAGCTTTGTAATATAGTCTGGAGTCAGGGCGTCTGATTCCTCCAGTTGTTTTTTTCCCTCAAGACTGCTTTGGCTATTCGGGTAATTTGTGTCTCCATACAAATTTTAAGGTTTTTGGTTCTACTTCTGTAAAAAATGCCATTGGTAATTTGATAGGGATTGCACTGAATCTGTACATTGCTTTGGGTAGTATAGTCATTTTCACAATATTGATTCTTCCAATCCAGGAACATGGTGTATCTCTCCATCTGTTGGTATCATATTTAATTTCTTTCCTCAGTGTCTTATAGTTTTCTGCATACAGATCTTTTTTCTCCCTAGGTAGGGTTTATTAGTAGGTATTATATTCTTTTTGTTGCAGTGGTAAATGGGGGTGTATCCTTAATTTCTCTTTCAGATTTTTCATCATTAGTGTATAGGAATGCATGAGATTTCTGTTCATTAATTTTGTATCCTGCAACTTTACCAAATTCATTGATTAGCTCTAGTAGTTTTCTGGTGGTGTCTTAAGATTCTATACATATAGTATCATGTCATCTGCAAACAGTGACAGTTTTACTTCTTCTTTTCCAATTTTGACTCCTTTTATTTCGTTTTCTTCTCTGTTGCTGTGGCTCGGACTTCCAAAACAATGTTGAATAATAGTGACGAGAGTGGACATCCTTATCTTGTTCCTGATCTTAGAGGAAATGCTTTCAGTTTTTCACCATTGAGAATGATGTTTGTTGTAGATTGTCATATATAGCCTTTATTATTCTGATGTAGGTTCCCTCTATACCCACTTTCTGGAGAGTTTTTATTATAAATTGGTGTTGAATTTTGTCAAAAGCTTTTTCTGCATCTACTGAGATGATCATATGGTTTTTATTCTTCAATTTGTTAATATGGTGTATCACATTGATTGATTTGTGTATACTGAAGAATACTTGTATCCCTGAGATAAATCCCACTTGATCATGGTGTATGATCCTTTTAATGTGTTGCTGGATTCTGTTGGGTAGTATTTTGTTGAGGATTTTTGCATCTACATTTGTCTGTGATATTGGTCTCTAAATTTCTTTTTTTGTACTATCTTTGTCTGGTTTTGAAATCAGGGTGATGGTGGCCTCATAGAATGAGTTTGGGAGTATTCCTTCCTCTGCAGTTTTTTGGAAGAGTTGAGAAGGACAGGTGTTAGGTCTTCTCTAAATGTTTGATAGAATTCACCTGTGAATCATCTGGTCCTGGATTTTTGTTTGTTCGAAGATTTTTAATCACAGTTTCAATTTCATGACTTGTGATTGGTCTGTTCGTATTTTCTGTTTCTCCCTCGTTCAGTCTCAGAGGGTTATACCTTTCTAAGAATTTGTCCATTTCTTGCAGGTTGTCCATTTTATTGGCATAGAGGTGACTGTAGTAGTCTCTTATGATGCTTTGTATTTCTGCAGTGTCTGTTGTACCTCTCCTTTTTCATTTCTAATTTTATTGATTTGAATCCTTTCCCTCTTTTTCTTGATGAGTCTGGCTACTAGTTTATCAATTTTGTTTACCTTCTCTAAGGACCAGCTTTTAGTTTTATTGATATTTGCTATTGTTTTCTTTGTTTCTATTTCATTTATTTCTGCTCTGATCTTTATGATTTCTTTCCTTCTGCTATCTTTGGGTTTTGTTTGTTCTTTCTCTAGTTCCTTTAGGTGTAATGATAGATTGTTTATTTGAAATTTTTCCTGTTTCTTGAGGTAGGCTTGTATAGCTATAAACTTCCCTCTTAGAACTGCTTTTGCTGCATCCCATAGGTTTTGGATCATCGTATTTTCATTGTCATTTGTCTCTAGGTGTTTTTTGATTTCCTCTTTAATTTCTTCAGTTATCTCTTGGTTATTTAGTAACATATTTTTTAGCCTCCATACTTTTGTGATTTTTACGGTGTTTCTTCCTTGTAATTGATTTCTAATCTCATAGTGTTGTGGTCAGAAAAGATGCTTGATATGATTTCAATTTTTTAAAATTTACAGAGGCTTGATTTGTGACCCAAGATGTGATCTATTCTGGAGAATGTTCCATGCACACTTGAGAAGAAAGTGCAATGTGCTGTTTTTGGATGGACTGTCCTATAAATATCAATTAAATCCATCTGGTCTATTGTGTCATTTAAACCTATGTTTCCTTATTTTCTCTTTGGATGATCTGTCCACTGGTGTAAGTGAGGTGATAAAGTCCCCCACTACTATTGTGTTACTGTCGATTTCTTCTTGTATAGCTGTTAGCTGTTGCCTTATGTATTGAGGCGCTCCTATGTTGGGTGTATATATGTTTCTAATTGTTATATCTTCCTCTTGGATTGACTGCTTGATCCTTATGTAGTGTCCTTCCTTGTCCCTTATAACATTCTTTATTTTAAAGTCTAGTTTATCCTGATATGAATATTGCTACTCCAGCTTTATTTTGATTTCCATTTGCATGGAATATCTTTTTCCATCCCCTCACTTTCAGTCTGAATGTGTCCCTAGGTCTGAAGTGGGTCTCTTGTAGACAGCATATATATGGGTCTTGTTTTTGTATCCATTCAGCCAACCTGTGTCTTTTGGTTGGAGCATTTAATCCATTCACGTTTAATGTAAATATCAATAGGCATGTTCCTATTACCATTTTTGTAATTGTTTTGGGTTTGTTTTTGTAGGTCCTTTTCTTCTCTTGTTTTTCCCACTTAGTGATGTTCCTTTAGCATTTGTTGTAGAGCTGGTTTGGTGGTGCTAAATTCTCTTAGCTTTTGCTTGTCTGTAATGCTTTTGATTTCTCCATCGAATCTGAAGGAGATCCTTTCCTTCCAGAGTTATATTGTTTGTACGTTCTTCCTTTTCATCACTTTAAGTGTATCATGCCATTCCTTTCTGGCTTGTTGAGTTTCTGCTGTGAAATCAGCTGTTTTCCTTATGGGAGTTCCCTTGTATGTTATTTGTCATTTCTCCCTTGCTGCTTTCAATAATTTTTCTTTGTCTTTAATTTTTGCCAATTTGATTACTATGTGTCTCAGCATGTTTCTCCTTGGGTTTATCCTGTATGGGACTCACTGCACTTCCTGGACTTGGGTGGCTATTTCCTTTCCCATGTTAGGGAAGTTTTCGACTATATTTTGTCCCAGAGTTCTCTTAGGCTGTCTTCATTTCTTTTCATTCTTTTTTCTTTATTGTCTTCTACAGCAGTGAATTCCACCATTATGTCTTCCAGGTCACTTATCTGTTTTTCTGCCTCAGTTATTCTGCTATTGATTCCTTCTGGTGTATTTTTCATTTCAGTTATTGTATTGTTCATCTGTTTGTTTGTTCTTTAATTCTTCTAGGTTTTTGTTAAACATTTCTTTCATCTTCTTGATCTTTGCCTCCATTCTTTTTCTGAGGTCCTGGATAATCTTCACTATCATTATTCTGAATTCTTTTTCTGGAAGGTTTCTTATCTCCACTTCATTTAGTTGTTTTTCTGGGGTTTTATCTTGTTCCTTCATCTGCCTTTTCATCTTTTCTGTCTTTCTGTGAATGTGGTTTTTGTTCCACAGTCTGCAGTACTGTAGTTTTTCTTCTGCTGTCTGCCCTCTCTTCTATTTTTTTTTAAGGATTTCTTTTTCTTTAATTTCTCATTTTGTTCATGTGTTAGTTTTCTAATTTAATTTACTTGTCTCTATGTGTTTCCTTGTAGTTCGCTGAATTTCTTTAAGAGGGTTATTCTGAATTCTTTGTCAGACAGTTCATAGACCTCCATTTCTTTAGAGTCAGTCATTGGTGTTTTATTAGTTTCCTTTGGTAGTTTCATGTTTTCTTCATATTCATGATTCCTGTGACCTTAGGTTAGTGTCTGTGCATTTAGGAAGTAAGGACTTCTTCTATTAGTTGTATACTGGCTTTGTAAGACAAAGCCCTTCACACATCAGCCCATCCAGAGATTCTGACAGGTCTGTCTAGCAGTGTCTGTAAGAAAGCTTGCTGTTAGAGTCATTAAATAGGAACTACTGGTACCTGGGTCAGCAGGTGGGAAGGCCTGGCATTTGGGTAATTGGGGACCAGGCTGTGCCTCTTGCTATGGGAGCAAGCTGGGGTGTAGGTTTACTGGGGTAGGCCTGACCCGTGAGTCTTCAATGATAGCCTGGAATTTGGGTCTGTGTGGGTGGACCTAGATTCTGTGTCTATAGGGGCTAACCATGTGCTAGTTATCACTGGTGTGGGCATATCTTTTGGATCAACAGGGTGCAGTCCAGTAATGGAATGGGGTAGGAACCTAGTTTTATGGGTGTTAGCCTGGAAGCTGAGGAAATGGGAGGCCCAGTGTTAGGGTGGTCTGGGAGCCTGGGTTTACTGAATCTGATCTGGATTCTATATCCATGGAGGCTGATCTGGCACTGGGCTGGGTGAAGAATATGGGTCTGCGATAGTTACCCTGGTGTTGGGCCTGACCAGGAGCCTTGGTTTGTGGTTGCCCACCCAGTGCCTGGATTGCAGAAGCTAGAATTACAGTTTTGACCATGGGCATAAAAATAAAAAACATTATTGAACAAATTGATTTTTTTTTGGTGCAGCAGTTTTCTTTAGAGTTCTCAAAAACTGAAAATAATAAAGAACTGAAGCCATGTATTTTACCACCCTTGACATTTAGAGATGATGTTTTTGACAGTTTGCTCTCCACATGTACAACATATGCAGAAGAAAGCTTTATGTCCTGCAGAGTTTACCACTCATTGATTCAATTTTAGACAATCTGCTATATAGATGCCTGTGGTTTTAAAGATCTGCTGCCACTTAAAAGAACTTCTCAAGGGTAGGATTCCATGTTTTGTATCTTTACGTTTGCTCCTATAACACATTTTACCAACAGTGAGCCCCCAAAAAACACTTTGTTGTTATAACTGCTTTCCAAGATACATGGTTTCTTATTTTACAATCATCCTTCCATTCCCAGTATTGTATGTCTAATGGTACACACATAGCAGTTTTCTATATGATATTCAAGAAACAGGACAATGCTACAAATAGAGGAAATCAATCTTTTCAGAATTTCTGTTACATTAAGAGCATCTTATTATACTTCTCCTCAAATTAGTTTACTTGAATATGATAGTGGACTTCTTATTCTGTTTTTAGATTTTTACCCCCACAAAGTTTGGTAATATTCCTATCATTAGGAGGTAACTTTTTAAAATTCCAATTCTCATAATCAGTCAAGAACCAGAAAATGAGATAAGCATATTCCTCTATATCCCAAATGTCTATACACTAATGCTCATAAACGTGACAGTTAGAGAAAGCCCTAGATCTTCACTCAGAATCGAACCTACTTTTCTTTTCCATACTATTATAATAAAATTTGTTTTCTTCTTTCCTAATCCAAAATGGATTATACAACATTAATAAAAGTAGAGAAGGTATGAGGGAAAATAGACATGTCTAAAGGAATGCACAATTTCAGTTGGAGAGCAAGAGAAGAGAGAGTAAAAATTATTAAAAGTAAATACAAGAACTTACCAAGCATAGTTGTCTAGAGCAAATGATGTCCTTCTGTACTAAAATAGCTCCAGCATGGCTTTATGACACTTTGTGCTAATTAAGATCATCTTAATGATCTTAACTCAGCACCATATTATTTAATTTATGTAAACTCTTTAAATAATGACAAACATACAATTTATAATTTAGAAAGATTTAAATCCATGGAGCTTATAGTAAAAACAAACGCTAACTAAAATGAGATATTTTTGTTCTGTTAAATTGTCAAAAATTTTATTTAAAAGGTAATAGCCAGATTCAGAGAGTAAGAAAATAAAAATTATTAGGTGATTTTAGTGGGGCTATAAATTGTGTATGTGTATGTATTTAAGAAAGAAAAAAACTGAAAGGCAATTAGGCCTTTCAATTTTGAGAAAGTGCCATTTGACAGGGACATTTTACTTTGGGGAATACAGTAATACAGAAATAATCAGACAAGGACACATTAATACTAAAAGTACATATACTAGTAATACATTATATAATTTTGTTAAACTATTATTCTTTGAGCATACTCTACAGATGTGGCAGATATTGTAGACTGGTCCACCCACTCCAATTCCTTTTTCAGCATGATTTTTTATACCATAGAGGCTATGAAGCTTAAAACTGCCTTCCCAGACTCATTTGCAGATGAGCTTTCCTCATAACCTGCTAAATAGAACACACTCTCATGACACTTAAAGGAAAAAAAGGACTGAGTGAGCCAAAGGGAACTCCGGTAAGCATAATACAAGTGTGTGGTCCTTTGAGGTCAGTTGTGGTAGATAAATTAGTGTCAGGCCCAGGGTATCCTAGGTGCCATGCTGGGTGGTGCACCACTGAGGTTTCACTAGAAAGTTCAGAGTTACAGTTGAGTGTTTCTTTGGCTTTCTTTATCTTGCCTCTGTAGCAATGTAGCTTAAGTTTCTTTTACTTCTAAGTCACTTGATACATGTTAATCAATTTCAGATGAAAGTGGCCATCTGGATTCTATCATTTGTACTATAAAATCTGACAGTTTGAAATTAGCCATCAAAAAATACATTCGTGTTGTTGAAGAAATTCTGATGTCATGAGCAATGATCATAAGAAGTTAAAAAGCAGGTTTTAGAGCTGTATGTAAATTCTGATCTTATTTTTAAGTTGGTATATATAAAAATGTTCAATATTAAAAGCTAATGGCCATTTTTATTATTGCTATTAGTGCTTTCTTACTGCTTAAAATTTCTAAATTTGTTCGTCTGTTGTTTTTACAATAAGAAAACATGATAAATACAATTTGGAAAGTAAAATAAGGAACTGCACTTATCTAGAAAAATACTTATGGGAAATAACACAAAAATTCTACATAGAATAAATAATCCTATAAGTAATATAAAATGCAGAATACTATAATATGGCAAAATCTGTTGTATTAGAACACATTTAAATTTAAAATTCATTAAAGCCATGAGAGATGCCGCCTTGTCATCTTGCCACACTGAAGACCACTGGAAGCTGCCATTTTACCTGCTGCAAGAGAGACAGTCATTCCCTAATGCCTCCTTTAACTGAGCATTATCCCTGTCAACTCAGATTTTGAAATTTGGCACATGGCACTGATGGCAGCATGACAGATAGGGTCTCAAAGTGTCAGTGAATTCATGTTCACTTAGGGAACCAAGCTAGTCCCCTGCTCCATGAAGGCTGTCACGATGTAGTAAGAAAGCTATAGGCAGGAGATTCACATTCAGATCAAAGGCAAGTTCACGGCAGGGAAGAGCCATCATCCATTCAATACACGTTGGCACTCACTCTGTTCAAAACAATTCAACTCTCCATCTACTCCTACTCTGTTTTTCTTCTACTTATTGTGTAGTGAGATATGCACACTGAACAGAGTAAGCTAATAATATTTTTGAAAGAGAAAATGAAATTGTTGAGCATGCAGTTTAACATGACATTTATCACTACTTAATGTTTCTCAAGCAAAATATTTTATTTACACAGCAAGCCATCTTGCCATCCATCTTCTGTCACTGTTCTCTTTGTTTACTATTTTGGTTTTCCTTTTATAGAAATGTTTAATAAACCAGACACACAATAAATGGTACTTAATATATTTTTAGAATTTAAAAATCAATAATATTACAATAAAATGAATATTTATGTCCCTGCCACCCACAGTAAGAAAATATTACTAGCACCTCATAAATCTTCTTTGTGCCTTATGGTAGAATTTTGCAAGATTTTGTGCTTTGCATAATAGAATTACATTGCATGTATCCTGAAACTTGCCTCTTCCCTTGAAATATTGATACTGTCTTTTGAGATGAATCCATACTGATGCAAGTACATTTTATGGACTCCATGCTAAAGACTACTCCATTGTACAACTAGATTACACTCCATTTACCTATTATCCTATTTGTAGGATTATTATTGGGATACAATTTTTTGTTTGCATGTTAGGAACAAAGTCCCAATGCATATTATGGCATATTTCTCTGGTTTGCAATTGGAACAGGATTTGGGGGCATATTCTTAGGTACAGAAGTGCTGGGTCATAAGTATGGTGTGTATTTAAATTTACTAAGTTATCTCAAATTATTTTCCTAAATTGCTGTACCATTTCCTCATTTACCAGAAATTTCAGAGTTCCTCTTTCTCTGTCTCCACAACACTTGATATTCAATTCCTGTCATTTTGACTGCTGTGACAGAGTGTTTCATGTGCTGACATTTACATTTTTTTTTGACTACTTGGCAAATTTTCATTTTTACTGAACATGAGTGTCTCCTCTTCTATGAAATGCATATTCAATTTCATGTTGCATTGCTTATCTTGTTTTCTTTTTTTTAACATCTTTATTGGAGTATAATTGCTTTATAAACTTATCTTGTTTTCTTAATTGATGTATTCTGGTAACTAATTGATTATTGTTACATGTGTTGAAAATATCTCTTATCCATTATGTAATATACTACTATCCTCTTTTGGGTCTCTCGGTAAAGAAGATTTTTTTAAATCTTATTTTTAAAATTTTTATTTAAATTGGAGTATTGTTGATTTACAATGTTGTGTTAGTTTTAGGTGTACAGCAAAGTGATTCAGTTATACATATATCTATTCTTTTTCAGATTATTTTCCCATTTAGGTGATTACAAAATATTGAGTAGAGTTCCCTGTGCTATATAGTAGGTCCTTGTTGATTATCTATTTTATATATAGTGGCATGTATATGTTTAATTCCAAACTCCTAATTTATCCCTCCCCAGCCCACCTTTCCCTTTTGGTAACCATACATTTGTTTTCTAAGTCTCCGAGTCTGTTTCTGTTTTATAAATAAGCTCATTTGTATCATTTTTTAGATTCCACATATAAGTGATATCATATGATATTTGTCTTTGTCTGACTAATTCAATTAGTATGATAATCTCTGGGTCCATCCATGTTGCTCCAAATGACATCATTTTTTTTTTATGGCTAAGTGATATTCCATTGTATATGTATAACACATCTTCTTTACCCATTCATCTGTCAATGGACATTTAGGTGGCTTCCGTGTCTTGGCTATTGTAAATAGTGCTGCAGTGAACATTGGGGTGTATGTATCTTTTTGAATTATGATTTTCTCTGAAGATATGCCCAGGAGTGCAATTGCTGGATCATATGATAGCTCTAATTTTAATTTTTTAAGGAACCTCCATAGTGTTCTCCATAGTGGCTGTACCAATTTACATTCCCACCAATAGTGAAGGAGGGTTCCCTTTTTCCACACCCTCTCCATTATTTATTGTTTGTATATTTTTTGATGATGGCCATTCTGACTGATGTGAGGTAATATCTCATTGTAGTTTTGATTTGCATTTCTCCAATAATTAGCAACATTGAGCATATTTTCATGTGCCTTTTGGCCATCTGTATGTCTTCTTTGGAGAAATGTCTATTTAGATCTTCTGACCATTTTTTGATTGGGTTGTTTGTTTTCTTATTACTGATCTGCATGAGCTGTTTGTATATTTTGGAGATTAATCCCTTGTTGATCACTTCATTTGCAGATATTTTCTCCTATCCTGTGGGTTGTCTTTTCATTTTGTTTATGGTTTCCTTTGCTGTGCAAAAGCTTTTGAGTTTAATTAGGTCCCATTTGTTTATTTCAGTTTTTAATTTTCATGACTCTAGGAAGTGGATCCAAAAAGATATGCTGCGATTTATGCCAAGGAGTGTTCTGCCTATGTTTTCCTCTAAGAATTCTATAGTATCCGGTTTTACATTTAGGTCTTCAGTTCATTTTGAGTTAATTTTTGTGTATGGTTTTAGAGACTGTTCTAATTTCCTTCTTTTACATGTAGCTGTCCAGTTTTCCCAGCACCACTTATTGAAGAGACTATTTTTTCCATTGTGTATTCTTGCCTCCTTTGTCATGGATTAACTGACCATGGGTGCATGTGTTTATTTGTGGGCTTTCTATCCTGTTCCATTGATCTATATTTCTGTTTTTGAGCCAGTACCATACTGCTTTGATGACTGTAGCTTTGTAGTATAGTGTGAAGTCAGAGAACCTGATTCCTCCAGCTCCATTTTTCTTTCTTGAGATTGCTTTGGCTATTTGGTGTCTTTTGTGTTTCCATACAAATTTAATATGTTTTCTAGTTCTGTGAAAAATCCCATTGTTAATTTCATAAGGATTGCATTGAATCTGTAGATTGCCTTGGATGGTATAGTCAGTTTTACAGTATTGATTCTTCCATTCCAAGAACATGGTATATATTTCCATCTGTTTGTGTCATCTTCTATTTGTTTCATCAGCGTCTTGTAGTTTTCAGAGTACAGGTCTTTTGCCTCCTTGGGTAGGTTTATTCCTAGGTATTTTATTCTTTTTGATGCAGTGGTAAGTGGGATTGTTTCCTTAATTTCTTTCTGATCTTTTGTTGTTAATGTATAGAAATGCAACAGATTTCTGTGTATTAATTTTGTATCCTGCAACTTATTGAATTCATTGATGAGCTCTAGCAGTTTTCTGGTAGCATCTTTGGGGTTTTCTATGTATAGTATCATGTCATCTGCAAACAGTGACAGTTTTACTTCTTCCTTTCCAATTTTGATTCCTTTTATTTATTTTTTTTCATCTCTGATTTTTGTGTCTAGGACTTACAAAACTATGTTGAATACAAGTGGTGGGAGTAGACATCCTTGTCTCGATCCTGATCTTAGAGGAAATGCTGATAGATTTTCACTGGTGAGTATGATGTTAGCTGTGGGTTTGTCATATACAGCCTTTATTATGTTGAGGTATGTTTCCTCTGTGTCCACTTTCTGGAGAGCTTTTTTTTTTTTATCATAAATTGGTGTTGAATTTTGTTGAAAGTGTTTTTGCATCTATTGGGATGATCATATGCTTTTATTCTTATTTTTAATCTATTTTACTTATACACTTTTCCTCTATGTGGCTTAAGAAAACCTTCCTGATCATAAGAACACAAGGTTATTTTTCTAAAATTTCTTCAAACAGTTTTAGATATTCACCTTTCACATATAAATAATGGATTATATTTGGAACTGATTCTTGTAATTGTTTAACAAAGTTGAACAATTTTCATTTTCTGTGTGAGAAATCAATTATTTGTAATAATTTATGGAAGAGTTAATCACATCCTATTGATATACAAATGCAACCTCTGTTTATACATGTATTTATTCATGGTAAATGTGTGGTTTAGGTTTTGCACCTTTCATTTGGTTTCTTTTTGGTCTTTCCCTGCACTAATATCACATTGTTTTATTTACTACAGCTTTAAAAATGACAGGTAGGTAAAATCTACCCATCTTATTCTTCTTCCTTAGAAATTTCTTGATGGATCTTGATTGTTTTCCCCCTCTAACACATTTAAGAATCAGGTTGTCAAGTTACAGAAAAAATAGCTATTGGAATTTGGATTGTAATTGTAATTTATTTATAGATTCCTTTCTATACTGATAGCTATCGGTTTTTCCTAGACAGTATAAATATTATGTACATCTCTTCATACTCCATTTTAGTTGTCTTTAATGTCTTTCAATAAACATTATTAATTTCCAGATAATGATCTTGCTCATATTAGATTATTTTTTGGTAACTCATACTTCGGTCAATATTTTAAATGTAATCCTTATTATTACATGTTTGTTGCTTCTGTAAAAAAACACAAACAATTGAATTTATCATATTGATTTTCTCCCCAGCAACCTTGCTTCACATGTTTGTTAATTCTTATAATTTGTAAATTACTGTTTTTTAAAATACCTGCAAAAGTCAGTAGTTACTCTTCCTTTTTAAACCAAATTATTATATTTTTCTTGCTTTTATGATCTAGCTTAGCCGCCAATAAAATGTTGAATGAAAGTAGTGAGTTGCCGTCCTATCTTCATCCTGATTTTGAAGATAATTCTTACATTGATTTAGGCTCTTTGTTATCAAGTTAAGGAAGTTCTTTTCTATCTAAGAGTTTTTCGGTTTGTTCATTCCTGGTTTGGTTTTGAATAGTGGTTAAATTATTTCACGGACATTCACTATAGCTTTTGGGATAAGCAATGTTTTTTCTTTAACTGATGAATGTGAGATATTACGTTGTTAGATTGTCTTATAATGAAATGACATATCTCCCTTAAATAAACCAGTTTGTCCAGATTTCTTTTTTTTACTTTTTTTTTTTTTTTTTTTTT
>NW_020173201.1:4943752-4967247 GCF_003031525.2 Neophocaena asiaeorientalis asiaeorientalis
TTTTTTTTTTTTTTTTTTTACCATTGCTGCATTCCATTTATTATTATCTTGTTAGAAAATTTTCATTTCTTTCTTTGTGAGATTGGTCTTTAATTTTTTTCTCTCTCATGCTGCCTTTTTAAGAATTTGGTGATAATATTTTCCTGTGTCTTTCAGAACTGGTGTCACACAGTAATATTCTTTTCCCTACATATTTCTTCCATCTCATCTATAAAACTATTTGAGCCTGAGGTTTTCTGCATAGGGCAGTTTTATCTGCTGGTTCTAGAATTCAAGTTTTCTACTTTTTCATATGTTGCTATCTATAATTAATATTTTTCTAGAAATGTACCTATTTCCCCAATGTTCTCAAATTAATAACATAAAGCTTTCATAATATCTTCAATTAAAAATCTTTTAATATCCCTTGAAAGTACAGTTTCTCCCATACAATTCTTGCTATTAATTATTTGCCTTCTTTTTTGTTTCTCTTTATTTTTTTCTTGCTCATTTTGGTCATAAATTGATCAAATAACTAACTTTTGGCTTATTATTTTGGTATTTTCTGGTCTTTTAAATTTCTATTTTCTTTGGCAGTATTCTCAATTACACACACACATACACTCACATTATTTAAGATGAATGCTTAACTCATTTTCAGACCATCAGATTTTCAGATGTTCTTAATTTCAAATATAAGCATTTAAGTATATAAATTGCCCTCTACATACTTTTAAAACTATATTCGAAAAGTTTTGAAAATTAAGTTTTGCTATCATTTAGTTGTAATTATCCTCTAATTATGATTTTTTCTTTACCCATGTATTATTTAGAAGATAGGTTAAAAATTTACAAGTGTATTTAATTTACATTACTTTTGTTACTGAATTATGAAATTTTTTGTTGATCTCAGAGAGTGTGGATATACTAATAGATTTTAGTTTAGTTTACTGAGACGTGCTTTAATGCCTAGCACATGGACAATTTTTAATTTTAATTTCATGGATTATTAAAAATAGCATATGTTCTACAGCTCTTTGGGTGCAGCCTTTCCTAAATGTTCATTAGACATTTATGTTGTTAAAATATTCTATATCCTATTGATAGTGTGTGTATTGATCTATCAATTATTAATAGGTATGTGTTTAAATCTCTTACTACAATGGTCAGTTCGTTCATTTCTTTTTGTGTTTCTCTGAATTTTCTTTATATATATATATTTTTTTAATTTTTAATTTTTTTCTTGTTTTTTGGCTGCATTGGGTCTTTGTTGCTGCGCACAGGCTTTCTCTAGTTGTGGTGAGCAAGGGCTACTTTTCATTGCAGTGTGCAGTCTTCTCATTGTGGTGGCTTCTCTTGTTGTGGAGTATGTGCTCTAGATGTGTGGGCTTCAGTAGTTGTGGTGCGTGGGCTCAGTTGTAACTCGTGGGCTCTAGAGCACAGGGTCAGTAGTTGTGTCACACGGGCTTAGTTGCTTCATGGCATGTAGGATCTTACCAGACCAAGGTTCGAACCCATGTCCCCTGCACTGGCAGGTAGATTCTTAAACATTGCACCACCAGGGAAGTCCCTCTTTATATATTTTTGAGCCATGCAGTTAAGTTCATGAATGTTTAGAATTGCTACACCTTCATAGTAAGGTGTAGCAATTTTTTTTCCCCCAACTTTATTGAGGTATAGTTGACAAGTTAAAATTGTATATATTCTAGAGTGTGTAACATGATGATTTAGTATACTATCAGTGTGAAATGATTATGACAATCAAGTTGTATATTTCAGATCACTCTATAGTAGCCATCTTTATGGTTAATATATTTTTGCCTAATTCTTCATAACTTAGTCAACACCAGATTTTATCTTCCGACTCCTATAAACACTTAATACTCTTTAAAACTTTATTTTTTTAATTGAAGTATAGTTGATTTACATTATTGTGTTAATTTCATTTGTACAGTAAAATGATTCAGATATAGATGTATGTGTGTGTATGTATATACATACATATTTATATATTTTTTCTTCAGGTATTTTCCATGATAGTTATTAAATATTGAATATAGGTCCCCATGTTATACAGTAAACCATTGTTGCTTATCAATTTTATGTATAATGGTTTGTATATGTTAATCCCATACTCCTAATTTAGCCCAACCCCCTCCCTTTCCCCTTTAGTAACCATAAATTTGTTTTCTATATCTGTGATTCTATTTCTGTTTTGTATATAGATTCATTTGTATTATTTTTTAGACTCTGCAAATAGATATCATTACATATAATAGATATCATACAATATTTGTCTTTTGCAGTCTGGCTTCCTTTGTTTAGTATGGTATTCTCTAGGTCCATCCATGTTACTGCTTATGGTAATATTTCATTCATTTTATGGCTGAGTAGTATTCCATTCTTTAGCCATTCATCTGTTGATGGACACTTAGGTACACAGTATGTCATCAAATCTTGAAATACTAGAACAACTAAATACCTATGGAAACTTGAAAACCTTAATTTTAGCATAGGTCAATATACCAGTAAGTATTTTATTACCTACCATATCCAATACAGTGTTAAATTTTGTGGTGGATATGAAGTATAATTCATGATTCATACTACCCAAGTAGTCGCAATCTAGTCGGGAGGAAAAACAATAATGAAATATACAAAAGGGTATGTGGTAAATTGTGTAGTGCAGATTACAAATGTGCTGGTTTATTTATTTTTTCCATTTTTTAAAAAAAACCTTGACATATAGTTGATTTAAAATGTGTTAGTTTCAGATGTACAACATAGTGATTCAGTTATTTGTTTTCAGATTATATTCCATTATAGGTTATTACAAGATATTGAATATAATGTCCTGTGCTATACAGTTAATCCTTATTGCTTATCTATTTTTATGTATAGTAGTTTGTATCTGTTAATCCTGTACCCCTAATTTGTCCCTCCCCTCCTCCTCTCCCCTTTGGTTATGACACGTTTGTTTTCTGTGTCTGTGAGTCTTTCCATTTTGTATATAGATTCATTAGTATTAATTTTTAGATTCCACATAAAATTGATATCATATAGTATTTGTCTTTCTCTGACTCACTTCACTAAGTATAATATTCTCTAGGTCCATCTATGTTGCTGCAAATGGCAATATTTCATTCTTTTTAATGACAGAGTCTATTTTGTGTGTGTGAATACATATGTGTGTGTGTGTGTGTGTGTGTGTGTGTATTATAATATATATACCACATCTTCTCAAACCATTCATCTGTTGATGGGCACAGGGTTGTTTCCATGTCTTGGGTATTGTGAACAGTGCTGTCATGAACATCGGGGTTGCATGTAGCTTTTCGAATTCTAGTTTCCTCCAGATATATGCCCAGGAGTGGGATTGCTAGATCATATGGTAACTTTATTTTTAGTTTTTTAAGGAACCTCCATACTGTTTCCCATAGTGGCTGTGATAATTTACATTCTCATCAACAGTGTAGGAGGGTTCTCTTTTCTCCACACACTCTCCTGCATTCACTATTTCTAGACTGTTTGATGATAACCATCCTGCCTGGTGTGAAGTGATACATCATTGTGGTTTTGATTTAAATTTCTCTGATAATTAGCAATGTTGAGCATGCTTTCATGTGCCTGTTGGTCATCCATATGTCTTCTTTTTAGGTCTTCTCATTTTTTTATTTTTTTTGTTTTGATATTGAGTTGTATAAGCTGTTTGTATATTTTGGCTATTAACCCCCTGTTGGTTGCATAGTTGGCAAATACCTTCTCCCATTCCATAGGTTGTCTTTTCATTTTGTCAATGGTTTCCTTTGCTGTGCAAAGGCTTTTAAGTTTGATTAGGTCCCATTTGTTTATTTTTGCTTTTATTTCTTTTGCCTTGGGAGACTGATCTGAGAAAATATTGCTACAATTTATGTCAGAGAATGTTTTGCCTATGTTCTCTTCTGGGAGTTTTATGGTGTCATGTCTTACATTTAGGTCTTTAAAGCATTTTGAGTTTATTTTTGTATATGGTATGAGGAAGTGTTCTAATTTCACTGATTTACATGTAGTTGTCCAGCTTTCCCAACACCATTTGCTGAAGAGACTTTTCTCCATTGTACATTCTTGCCTCCTTTGTCAAACATTAACTGACCATAGATGTGTGGGTTTATTTCTGGGATCTCTATTGTGTTCGATTGATTTGTCTGTTTTTGTGCCAATATCATGCTGTTTTGAATACTATATCTATGTAGTATTGTTTGAAGTCTGGAAGGGTTATGCCTCCTGCTATGTTCTTTTTCCTCAGGAATTCTGGGCCTTTTGTGGTTCCATATAAATTTTAGGATTATTTGTTCTAGTTCTGTGGAAAATATCATAGATATTTTGATAAGGATCATGTTAAATCTGTAGATTGCTTTTGGTAGTATAGCCATTTTAACAATATTCTTGCCATACCAAACCATGAGATATTTTTCCACTTCTTTGAATAATCTGTGGTTTCCTTTACTAATGTTTTATCGGTCTCAGTGTATAGGTCTTTCATCTCCTTGGTTAAGTTTATTCCTAAATATTTTATTTTAAGGGTTTGATTTTAAAATGTATATATATTTCTAACATTCCCTTCATGATGTTTCATTGTTAGTGTAAAGAAATGCAGCAGAGTTCTGTATAGTAATCTTGTACCCTGCTACCTTGATGAATTCATGTATTCCACTAGTTTTTGTGGGGAGACTTTAGGGCTCTCTATATAGAATATCAAGTCATCTGCAAGTAGTGACATTTTTACCTCATTCCTTCCAATTTAGATAATTTTCCCCTTTTTCTTGTGTTGTTGTTGTGGCTAGGACTTCTAATACTATGTTGAATAGAAGTTTTGAGAATTAACATCCTTGTCCTTTTCCTGAATTTAGTGGGAAAACATTCAGCTTTTCACCATTGAGTATTATGTTGTCTGTGGGTTTGTCATAAATAGCTTTATCATGTTGAAATATGTTCTCTCTATATTCACTTCGGTGAGAGTTTTTGTCATATATGGATGTTGAAATTTGTCAAATGCTTTTTATGCATCTATTGAGATGTTCATGTGGTTTTTGTTTTTCCTTTTGTTAATGTGGTGTATTACATAGATTGATTTGTGTATGTTGAACCATTGCTGTGACTCTGGAATGAATCCAATTTGATCATGGTATATGATTCTTTTTATGTACGGTGGATTCAGTTTGCTAATATTTTGTTGAGAATTTTTGCATCTATAAGATATTGACCTGTAATTTTGTGTGTGTATGTGTCTTTTTCTGGTTTTGAAATCAGGGTGATAGTGGCTTCATAGAATGACGTGAGGAGTTTTTCCTCCTCTTCTATCTTTTGGAATAGTTTGAGAAGGATTGGTGTAAGTTCCTTGTATGTTTGGTAGAATTCCCCAGTGAACCTGTTTGGTCCTGGACTTTGGTTTGCAGGGAGTTTTTTTTTTTTTAAATTACTGATTCTATTTCACTTCTAGTGATCAATCTGATCAAATTATCTGTTTCTTCTTGACTAAATTTTGGCAGGCTGTATGTTTATAGAAAATTGTCCATTTCCTCTAAGTTGTTTAATTGGTTAGCATACAACTGTTCGTAGTATTTTTTTATAATTTTTTTTCTATTTTTGTTGTATTAGTTGTTATCTTTCTTCTTTCATGTCTTATATTATTTGGGTCCTCTTTCTTCTTGGTGAGCCTGGCTAGAGGTTTGTCCATTTTATTTATCTTATCAAAAAGCAGCTCTTATTTTTTTTTTTTTTTTTTTTTTTTTTTTTTTGCGGTACGTGGCCTCTCACTGTTGTGGCCTCTCCCGTTGCGGAGCACAGGCTCAGTGGCCATGGCTCACGGGCTCAGCCGCTCTGCAGCATGTGGGATCTTCCTGGACTGGGGCATGAACCCGTGTCCCCTGCATCGGCAGGCAGACTCTCAACCACTGTACCACCAGGGAAGCCCAGCTCTTCTTTTTTTATTGATCTTCTTTTCATCCCTATTTTATTTCCTCTCTGATCTTTATTATTTCCTTCCTTCTGCTGATTTTGTGTTTTGTTTGTTCTTTCTTTAAGTTCTTTTAGGTGGTCGATTAGGTTGTTTGAGATTCTCCTTGTTTTTTGAGGAAGGTCTGTATCTCTATGAATTTCCCTCTTAGAACTGCTTTTGCTGCATCCCATAGATTTTGTAAGGTCATGTTTTCCTTGTCATTTGTCTTGAGGTATTTTCAGATTTCCTCTTTGATTTCATTGTTGACCCATTGGTTTTTTAGTAGCATGTTGTTTAGTCTCTATGAGATAAGTTTTTTCCCATGTTCTTTCTGTGGTTTATTTCTAGTTTCATACCAACGTGATCGGAAAAGATGCTTGAAATAATTTCTATCCTCTTAAATTTGTTGAAGCTTGTTTTGTGTCCTGGTATATGGTCTATCCTAGATAATGTTCCATGTGCATTCAATAAGAATGTGTATTCTGGTTTTGTGTTTTGTTTTTTTTTGGATTTTCTTGGATATAGTGTCACATACATATCAATTAAACCCAGCTGTACTATTGTGCCATTTAAGATTTCTCTTGCATTGTTGATTTTCTGTTTGGAAGATCTGTCCATTGATGTCAGAGGTCTATTAAAGTCTCCTACTAGTACTGGATTCCTGTCAATTTCTCCCTTTATTGGTTTTATATATTTAGGTGCTCCTATATTGGATGTATATATGTTAATGAGTGTAATATCCTGTTCTTGTATTGATCCCTTTATTATATTAGTGTACTTCCTTGTCTTTATGGGCTTTGTTTTAAAGTCTGTCTTATCTGAGTATCACTATGCCTGCTTTCTTGTCATTTCCATTTGCACAAAATAACTTTTTCCATCCTCTCACTTTCCACCTATATGTGTCTTTTGCCCTAAAGTGAGTCTGTTGTAGGGGGCATATTGTACATTCTTGTTTATTTCTTGTAATCTAATGTGCCACTCTGTCTTTGATCAGAGCATTTAGCCCATTGACATTTAAAGTAATTATTAGTAAGTATGTATTTATTGCCATTTTAAACCTTGTTTTCCAGTTGATTTTGTAGTTCTCCTTTGTTTATTTCTTCCTTTTGTTTTCCTTTTGTAGTTTGATGGTCTTCTTTTGTATTATGCTTGCATTCTTTTCTTTTTGTTTTTTGTGTATCTATTTTGATTTGTGGTTACCCTGGTTTTCAAGTATGTTAACCCATAACTATGTCTACTAGCTTTAGACTGATAGTCATATAAATTCAAACACATTCTAAAAGATCTACCTTTTTTACTCCCCTCCCCTACATTTTGTGATTTTGATGTTCTATTTTACATGTTCTTGTTTATCCTTTTGCTGTTAATTGCAGTCATAAATGCTTTTACAAACAAACTTGTTTGATTTTTAAAAATCTATGTACTGGCTTATTTAAGTCACCTTCAATCCTTTTATATATGTGCCTTTCCTATTGTGATATTCTCTTTCCTATAGATTCTCCTTTTATATTTAGAGAAGACCTTTCAATATTTCTTTTAGGATAGGTTTAGTATTGGTGTATTATTTTATTTTTGCTTGGCTAAGACATTATCTCTCCTTCAATTGTAAATGATAATCTTGATGAGTAGAATATCCTGGGTTACAGGTTTTTCCCTTTTAGGACTTTGAATATATCTTGCCACTCCCTTCTGCCCTGCAATATTTCTGTAGAGAAAACAGCTGATAGTCTTGTGTGGGTACCCACTCCCTTCTGCCCTGCAATATTTCTGTAGAGAAAACAGCTGATAGTCTTGTGTGGGTTCCCTAGTAACTGACTCTTTTTCTCTTACTGCCTTTAGAATATTCTCTTTCACTTTTGCTGTTTCAATTATGATATGTCTTGGTGTGGGTCTGTTTAGTTTCTTCATTTTTGGGACCCTCTGTGCTACCTGTAGCTGGATATGTTTCCTCCTTTAGGTTGGGGAAGTTTTCAGCCACAATTTCTTCAAAAACATTTTTTTAAATTAATTAATATATTTATTTAATTTATTTGACTGCACTGGGTCTTTGTTGCTGTGTGCAGGCTTTCTCTAGTTGCGGTGAGTGTGGGCTACTCTTTGTTGTGGTGCACGGACTTCTCATTGTGGTGGCTTCTCTTGTTGCGGAGCATGGGCTCTAGGCATGCGGGCTTCAGTAGTTGTGGCTCATGGGCTCTAGAGCGCAGGCTCAGTAGTTGTGGTGCATGGGCTTAGTTGCTCTGCGGCATGTGGGATCTTCCTGGACCAGGGCTCAAACATGTGTTCCCTGCATTGGCAGGTAGATTCTTAACCACTGTGCCACCAGGGAGGTTCCCAAATACGTTTATGAACCCCTTCCATTTTTCTTCTCCTTCTGGAACCCCTGTTCATAGGTTGGTATGTTTTATATTATCCAATAGATCTCATATGTTGTGTTCATTTTTTAAAAATTTATCTTTCTCTCTGTTGCTGATTATGTGATCCCCATTGTTTTATCTTCCAGATCACTTATTCATCCTTCTGCATTGTATTCATTGCTTTTAGATTGGTTTGTATCTCAGCAATAGAGTTGTCGGATTTTTTTTTTTTTTTTTTGCGGTACGCGGGCCTCTCACTGTTGTGGCCTCTCCCATTGTGGAGCACAGGCTCCAGACGTGCAGGCTCAGCAGCCATGGCTCACAGGCCCAGCTGCTCCGCGGCATGTGGGATCTTCCTGGACCAGGGCACAAACCCGTGTCTCCTGCATCGGCAGGCGGACTCTCAACCACTGCGCCACCAGGGAAGCCCAGTTGTCTGATTTTGATTGATTCCTCTTTATGTTTTCTAGTTCCTTGTTAGAGTGATTTGCATTTCTTTCAACACTCTTTCTTAATTTTTTTTAGCATTTTTATTACCTCCTTTTTGAACTTGGGGTCTGGTAGACTGGAGAGGCCTGTTTCTTTGTTTATTCTTTCAGGGTATTCCTCTTGTTCTTTTAATTGGGTGTAGTTCCTCTGCTTTTGCATTTTACTTGAATTTCTCTGTGTCTATGAATTTAGGAGAAACAGTTATCTACTGTTATCTTAAATGGGTGTTTTTATATGGAAGGGTCCCTGGGTAGACTGTATGAGCCCAATATATATATTTTGTCATTTTACTGAAGTTTATTAAGATACATTTTTTAATATACAGTTAAATTTACCTTTTTGTGTATAGTTCTATGAAATTTGACAAATTTCAGTTGTGTACAGTTGTGTAACCACCACCACAATCAAGATATAGGACAAGCCCAATATTTTTGATGTGAAGTCTGTTTTTGATATGAATGCCTGCCATATTTTTCCTCTTAGTGTGCTGGCCATTATCCACTTGATATAGAGGGTATTGTGTGTTCAGAGACTGCCCTGGCTATTAAGTGAGGCCTCCTCTTTGTTCTGTGTCTGTCACAGCCTTATCAAGGGCAGGGTATGCTCTCCAGTTGTTGGAGTAGAAGCCTTGAGGGTCAAGTTTGATGAGGCTCTATTGCTCTTAAGTGTATGCTCTCTCTCCAAGGAGGTGAGCTCTGAACCAAGTGAGGCCTGTGTTGTCACAGGGAACCTATGTGCTGCCCACGCAGGCAACCATGGTTTTGCCCAGAAGCACCTCATGGTTGTGTTCCTTTCTCTGTTGTATTCATCCCAGATCTAGTGCATGGCTGGCACTGAGGGCCAAGGTATTGTGGCTGCAGGAATCAGTGTGGCTGTGTTGCCTTTCCACCTCAGATTGGGCTTCAAGCTGTGGTGTGAGGTGTATGGAACAGGAATGCTACCACTGGGAAAGGAACAACTGCTTATTCCTCCCTAGGTGCTGCTGCCAGGATGTACAATTCTGTGATGCTGCCCACCACCTCATGTGGGAGCCAACAATGTCTGCCACTGCAGGACACGCCCCCACTGTGGGTGGGAAGATTATGGGTTCAGACATGAGTCCCATCCCAGATCCAAGCCCTTGCAGTGAGCACACTGACAATGGGTCTTCTATGGTGGACCTGCACCCTGCCCTGAGTGAGTGCACTAACAGTGGCAACCTGGACCATACTCCAGGCCCTCTGGGATGCCATTGTGAAGCTAGATTGAGCTCTCTCCCAGGGCTCCTCTGCCCAAGTTTCAGTGCCTAGCTGCTGTGCATACTAGCAGCTCTGCCTGGCGTGTGTTTTGGTCTGGGAAGTGCAGTGAGGTGGAAGCTGTCAGTGCTTGTCTCTCTCTACCCTGATTGCTAGCAAGCCAGTACTCACACACTCCTCACAAGCAGAGTCCAGGCCTCTCCCTATACACTCTCTGTTTCATCAAACCTCTGGCAGACAGGGGGGTTTCACAGAGGAAGGGTCTGCTGACGTGGATACTCCCTTCTTACCACTCCCAGGGGTGCCAGTCCCATCCTGATGCCTTTTTTTTTGTCCTACCCAGTTATGTGGGGATCTTTCTTGCAGCTTTGATTGTATAAGAGATCTTCTGCCACTTTCTGGCTTGTTTTCTATGAGAATTGTTTTACATGTAGATGTAATTTTTGGTGTTTGGAGGGGAACGTGAGCTCAATGGCCTCCTACTCTGCCATCTTGAACTCCATGCTCAAAAGTCTTAAAATCTTAAAACACATAATCCACACCATTGGCAGTTACTCCAAAATAAATGTGGGCTTCAAAGTTGGTTATGTTAGTAGACTCAGTGTTTTCTTATTTTATCTCGCCTTAGGGTGATTTTATCTATTCCCTCATGTTACCACATTAAAAAAGTTTTGTTTCATTTTTGTTATCAGCATTTTTACTGAGTAGTGTTCTGAAATTCCAGTCAGCCACAATCCTGGAAATAGAAACCTCACTGTTATTTATTACAGTTTCCAATATGAACTCTCTGTAGCTAGAAAAAGAGTATTTGTGGGCATTAGAATATAAACCCTATTTCTGTTAAGCCAGTTGCATTCAATTAGATTATGTATAACTTAGTTTTGGAAAACTCTCTTTGGCCATTTTCCTTTAGAACCAGTGATCTCTCACTCTTTTTCTTGCCTTGAGTGTGTGTGTATGCGTGTGGTGGTGGGTGGGGGGTGCCAGCACTCAGTGTTTATGTTTTCTGTTGAACTGCAACTAAACTTGAAAATGGCCTTATGTAAAAGTTACTTAATGAGGCAAAGCCAAGACAGATTTCTTGCTACATCGATTTTCTATGAAAATACCTAAAAATGTAGGATAGCTGAATTATCCAAGAATTTTTAAGAAAAAAACTAACCATTTTTCAAGTATATGAATTTTTTAAAAATATTTTTTGAATTATAGTTGATTTACAACGTTGTGTTAATTTCTTCTCTACAACAAACTCACACACACACACACACACACACACACACACACACATTCTTTTCCATATTCTTTTCCCTGATGATTTGTCACAGGATATTGAATATAGTTCCCTGTGCTATACAATAGGATCTTGTTATTTATTCATCTTATATATAATACTTTGCCTCTGCTAATGCCAAACTCCCAGTGCTTCCTGCCTCTACCAAGCACCCCCACCCCTACCCCCGGCAACCACAAGTCATTTATGTATATCTGTGAGTCTGTTTTGGTTATGTAGATATGTTGATTTATGTCATATTTTAGATTCCACATATAAGTGATATATGGTATTTGTCTTTTTCTGACTTACTTCACTTAGTATCATAATCTCTAGGTCCATCCATGTTGCTGCAAATAACATTATTTCTTTTTATGGCTGGGTAATATTCCACTGTATGTATGTGTGTGTATATATATATATACACCACATCTTCTTTATCCATTCATCTGTTGAAGGACATTTAGGTTGTTTCCATGTCTTTGCTAATGTAAATAGTGCTGCTATGAACATAAGGGTGCATGTATTTTCTGAATTATAATTTTGTCTGGGTATATGCCCAGGAGTGGGATTGCTGAATCATATGTCGACCCTATTTTTAGTTCTTTGAGGAAGCTCCATACTGTTTTCCATAGTGGCTGCACCAACTTACATTCCCACCAACAGTGTAGAAGGGTTCCTTATTCTCCACACCCCCTCCAGCATTTGGTATTTGTGGGCCGTTTTTTTTTTTTTTTTCCTGTACGCAGGCCTCTCACTGTTGTGGCCTCTCCTGTTGCGGAGCACAGGCTCCGGATTTGCAGGCTCAGTGGCCATGGCTCACGGGCCTAGCTGCTCCGTGGCATGTGGGATCTTCCCGGACCGGGGCACGAACTTGTGTCCCCTGCATTGGCAGGCGGACTCTCAACCACTGCACCACCAGGGAAGCCCTGTGGGCTTTTTAATTAAGGCCATTCTGACTGTATGAGGTGTTACCTCATTGTAGTTTTGATTTGCATTTCTCTAATAATTAGTAATGTTGAGCATCTTATCATGTACCTATTGGCCATCTGGATGTCTTCTTTGGAGAAATATCTATTTAGGTCTTCTGCCCATTTTTAGATTGGATCTTTTTTTGTTGTTGAGTTGTATGAGCTGTTCATATATTTTGTAGATTAAGCCCTTGTTGGCTGCATCATTTGCAAATATTTCCTCCCAGTCTGCTGGTTGTCTTTTCATTTTGTTTATGGTGTCTTGCTGTGCAAAAGCTTGTAAGTTTGATTAGGTCCCATTTGTTTATTTTTGTTTTTATTTCTATTGCCTTGGGAGACTGACCTAAGAAAACACTGGTATGAGTTATGTCAGTGAACGTTTTGCCTATGATCTCTTCTAGGAGTTAAGTTAATGTTTAAGTTAGACTTAAACATATCCTATGTTTAAGTCTTTAAGCCACTTTGAGTTTATTTTTCTGTATGGTGTGAGGGTGTGTTCTACCTTCACTGACTTACAGCAGCTGTCCAACTTTCCCAACAACACTTGCTGAAGACACTTTTCCCCATTGTATATTCTTGCCTCCTCTGTCAAACATTAATTGACCATAGGGGTGTGGGTTTATTTCTGGGATCTCTATTCTGTTCCATTGATTTGTCTGTTTTTGTGCCAATACCACATTGTTTTGATTACTGTAGCTTTGTAGTAGTGTCTGAAATCTGAGCGGGTTATGCCTCCTGTTTGTTCTTTTCCTTCAGGATTGCTTTGGCAATTCTGGGTCTTTTACGGTTCCATAAAAATTTTAGGATTATTCTAGGTCTGTGAAAAATGTCATGGCTAATTTGATAGGGTTCATGTTAAATCTGTAGATTGCTTTGGATAGTAC
Organism: Neophocaena asiaeorientalis asiaeorientalis; assembly: GCF_003031525.2. Classification (NCBI taxonomy): domain Eukaryota; kingdom Metazoa; phylum Chordata; class Mammalia; order Artiodactyla; family Phocoenidae; genus Neophocaena; species Neophocaena asiaeorientalis. Next base: position 4,956,912 of record NW_020173201.1, read on the forward strand.
ATTTTAACAATATAAATTCTTTCAATCCAAGAGCATGTGATATCTTTATATTTTCTGAATCATCTTTAATTTCCTTTATTTAATGTTTTATAGTCCTCAGCATATAAATCTTTCACCTCCTTGGTGAGGTATATTGTCAAGTATTTTATTTTTCTGGTGCTACTTTAAAACAGATTGTTTACATTCCCTTTCTGATATTTCATTGTTAGTGTAAAGTAATGCAACCGATTTTTGTATGTTAATCTTGTATCCTGCTACCTTGTTGAATTTGTTTATGAGTTCTGGTAGTTTTTTGTGTGGAGTCTTAGAGTTTTCTATATATATATATTATCTCATCTGCGTATAATGACATCTCATCTGCGTATAATGACATCTCATCTGTGTATAAGGATTGGTGTAAGTTCTTCTTTGTTTGGTAAACTTCTCCAGTGAAGAGACATCTGGTCCTGGAATTTTGTTTGTTAAGGGGTTGGCTTTTGTTTTAGTTTCCCCCTAATTACAGATTCTATGTAATTTCTAGTGATTGGTCTGTTCAAGTTATCTATTTCTTCTTCAGTTTTGTTGTGCTGTATATTTCTAAGAAGTCCATTTCTTAAAGATTGTCAAACTTGTTGCATATAATTGCTCATAATACTGTCTTTTATTTTTTTGTATTTCTGTGGTATCTGTTCTGATTTCTCCTCTTTCATTTCTTATTTTGTTTATTTGGATCTTCTCTCTTTTCTTCTTGGTGAGCCTGGCCAGAGGTTTGTTCAACTTTATTTACTCTTTTAGAGAGCAAGCTCTTGGTTTTATTAATTTTTTCAAATTTCTATTTTATTTATTTCCGCTCTGATCTTTATTATATCCTTCCTTCTCCTCACTTGAGGTTTTGTTTGTTCTTCTTTTTCTAATTCTTTTAGGTGGTGGGTTAATGTTTTACTTGAGATTTTTCATGTTTCTTAAGGAAGGCCTGTATCACTATGACCTTCCCTCTAAAAATTGCTTTTGCTGCATCCCATAGATTTTGTATGGTTGTGTTTTCATTGTCATTTGCCTCAAAGTATTTTAAAATTTCTTCTTTGATTTCATCACTGACCCATTGTGTTTTTAGTAGCATGTTGTTTAGTCACCATGTCATTGTTTTCTTGTTTGTTTTTTGTTTCTTTTTTTCTGGTTTCTTTTTCTGTGGTTGATTTCTAGTTTCATGCTTTTGTGGTCAGAAAAGATGCTTAAAATAATTTCTGTACTCTTAAATTTGTTGAGATTTGTTCTGTGCCCAAGTATGTAGAGGATGTTCCATGTGCACTTGAAAAGAATGTATATTCTGTTTCTTCTGGATTTAATGTCCTGGAGATTATTCTATTGTATTAGTTAGGATCTCTGTTGCCTTATTGATTTTCTGTCTAGAAGATCTATGCAGTGATGAGTGGGGTGATAAAGTTTCCTACTATTATTGTATTCCTGTCAGTTTCTCCCTTTGTGTCTGTTAGTATTTGTCATTTGTATTTGGGTGCATATATGTTGATGAGTGTAATATCCTCTCCTTGTATTGATTTTTTATCATTATATAGTGTCCTTCTTTATAGCCTTTGTTTTAAGGTCTACTTTCTGATATGAGTATTGCGACCCTTGCTTTCTTGTCATTTCCATTTGCATGAAGTATCTTTCTCCATCTCCTCACTTTTAATCTATGTGTGTCCTTTGCCCTAAAGGGGGTCTCTTGTAGGCAGCATAGTGTAGGTGCTTGTTTTTTGCTTTAATCCATTCTGCCACTCTTTGTCTTTTGATTAGAGCATTTAGCCCATTGACATTTAAGGTAATTACTAATAGACATGTATTCATTGACATTTTACACCTTGTTTTCCCATTGATTTTATATTTCTTCTTTGTCCTTATGTTTTCATTTTTGTTTTTCCTTTTGTGGTTGGCCTATTTTTCAAGTATGTTAACCCCTTCCTATATCTACTTGTTTTGGACTGGTAGTCATATAGACTCAAACATATTCTAGAAAAAAAAATTACATTTTCTCTACCAACTATTTTCTCTGTGTATGTTGGCCATTATCCCCTTGATAAGAGGTGTGATTGATGTTGTGGTGACCTGAGCCTGCATTAGATATTGAGTGGGGCCTCCTCTTTGCTCTATGGTTATCACTGTCCTGTCTAAGGCAGGGTCTGCTCCCTAGCTGTTGGAGTAGAGCCTCCAGCTCCCTTTCTGAGCTGTTTTTATGATCTGCAGTGCAAGGTCACCAGGATTGGAGCACTCATACTGGGAGAGGAACCACTGAGTATGCCTCTACTGGAGCAGTTCACCTGTGGGTGTGCTCTGTTGTGTCACCTTTCACCTGTTGTGCGGGCTCAAAAGTACACTGTTGTTCATACTGCTCTCAATTTGTTTGTTTTCTGTTGAACTGCAACTAAACATGAAAATGGCCTTATGTAAAAGTTACTTAATGATGTGATGCAAAGACAGATTGCTCAGTACATCAATTTTCTATGACAGTACCTAAAAATATAGGCTAACTGAATTATCCTAGAATTTTTAAAGAAAAAATTAGCATTTTTCAAGTATATGAAGTTTAAATAAGGATAATGCGATTCGTCTTTAAATACAATGCAAATTTACATGAGACCTCTAATTTGTGTTAGGTGGTACAGTTAAATTCACATTTTAAGAGAAAATTCAAAATTTCTCTGTTTAGAACAAGTTAACATTAGTCCTCAAAAATGTTTTTAACATTACAGAGGTAGTAAACATCAAAAGTCTCTAAATGCTAAAGAAAAAACAACATATGGACACAAATATAAACAGGAAGTGTGGGGACAAATTTGAATCCATGTTGAATCAAAGTATTTGCACTGTGTTTGCAAGAAAACAAGATGTACTAAACCAAATAAATAGGATGTTAATCTAGAAATCAAATATCAGCTACTTTTAATATATTTATGCTTTGTGCATGATTGCATAAAGCTAATGTTTAGAAATCATAACCATAGAGAAACATTGAAATGAATTAAAACAAAACAATTAGAAGATGGCCTAAAAGAATAACTTGGGGACAAAATATAATAAATACCTAGATTTTAGAAAATCTTCACACCAAAATTCAGTTTTTACTGAATGTGTCAGCATCCTGAGTAACTGAATGCGTTTACTGAATGCGTCAGCATCCTGAGTAACACAAATCACTTTCTCTTGCTTAGAAAATGTTCATAAACTGATTGACTTTAAAGCACAGCAGGTTATGATTTTCACTACTGTGTGTACTTCAATTGGATTTAGATTTTTAAAAATATTTCATCCCCATTGTCAGGAATATCTTTCAGTTTTCCTCATACACACTTCAGAAATAATATGTTTCCTAGAAGAATATAGTACAAATGTATTTTGAACCTGAAAAATAATTTGAGCTGACCTACTGCCCACAAATAGAAATTAGGAACTCACTTATTTTAATATTTATAAATTTCTGTCAAATCCTGCACAGCATATTATTAAAGATAAAGTATATTTACAATTTGAAAGAAATGTTACAAAATATCATTTGTACTTTCCCTTTCAGCCACATCAATTAGAGCTTCCACTAAATCATTTCAAGACTCATGTAACTTGACTATTTTGACACCAACTACTATTCTCCCATGTTCCCCAGTACAAATATTTTATTAAAGTTAGAAATACTTCAGAATCTTTTGAAGATTCTGGCTTGTATACAATTCTGGGTATTTGATTAAACTCTCCTTGTAGAATGTTCTCTCCTCTACTCTCTATAAGACTACACCTGTCTATTCTTTATGTACTAGCTCCATTTAAAAATCTTTCACAACTGGAGAAAAGTAAACTATTATTTTTAATTTATATTTCAAGAGAAGGCAGCTCATACACATGAAGCAAATTTCCCATTGTTACAATGATTGTAAATGGCAGAGTGAGAAGTCAAGCCTCTATCTGACATATGTGTCTATGCTCTCTCATGAAACCCTTTACTGACATTATCAGTTCTCTATTTCTAAAACGTTTCTGTAATTATTAATATATTACAGGCATTAAAACATATTAATAAAGAACACAGTCTCTGTACTAGTTTGCTTGGATTTGAAGTTCAGCTGATTACTTACTCCTTGTTTTGTCTTGGGCAAGTTATTTATGTATTCTGGGTCTCAGATTCCTTATTGTAAAAAGGGGGAAATAAGAGTATCTACCTCAGGGGGACCAATCAAAATGGGGGAGTAGTAGGACGTGGGGCTCACCTCCTCCCACAGATAGATCAAAAATACATGTTCACGAGGAATGAATCTCACAGAATATCTACTGAGTGCTGGCAGAACACCTCAGACTTCTGAAAGAGCAAGAAAATCTGCATGTAACCTGGTAAAAACAGAGAAAGGAATAAGGACGGTGGTCCTCTGCCCCTAGGAGGGAGCTCTGAAAGAAGAAAGTATACCACACTGTGGGAAGTCCTCTCACCAGTAAGGAGATCAGCAGGGACAGAGGGAGAGCTTCGGAGCCTCAGAAGAGAGCACAGCACCTGGTGGTTTGCAGCAGACAGAATGGAGAGAGGCCTGCACAACTGGTCAGTGCATGCTGGGGCTGGGTGCTAAACCTTGGAGTTTGGAGATCAGACCAGGGGAAAGGACTGGGGTTGGCTACACAGAGACAGCCTGAAAGGGCTGGAGTCTGGGGTGACTGCAGCTGAGGTTTTATGTGGAGGAAGGCCGGGCCCACCTTAAAGGTGAGGTGCCATTGTTGGGGGGCATGCAAGGGGAGGGTTGGCACTCACCATAGCAACATCTCTTACCATGTGCACTTTCAGGTGACACGACACCACCTACATGAGCTCTGGGAGCAGTCACAAGCTGCCACCGCCAAGAACCTCAGGTTCTTGGCACCAGCCACCACGTCTGCCCAACCCCTGTCAAGGGGATAATGAACAGCACACATTGAGGAAAGTGGCGGCAGGCACCCATACTAAAAATAGCCCTCACACCAAAAATATTAAACCCAGACAAGCTACACAGGGATACTCCCACATATAAATAGCTCTCCAAGACCACAGTAGATAGTCATCGCTCCTAAACTTACAGAGTAAGAGAAATATAAGTAAAATGAGGAAGCAGAGGAACCACTCCCAGTTAAAAAACCAAGAATTCCCCTGAAAGAATGGACAATGAAACACACACACCTCTCCAGTCTGACACCAAGTTCAAAAAGGAACGATAATTTAAAAACCTCATTTGCAGCACAAAAGCTGAACTAAAGGCAATGAATAGCAGAATGAATAATGCAGAAGACTGAATAAGTGATCTGGAGATAGAATAATGGAAATCAATCAATCAGAAGAGTAGACAAAAACCCAAATGAAAAAAATGAGAACAATATACGAGACCTATGGGATAATATATAGTGTGCCAATCTATGCATAATAGGGATTCCATAAGGAGAAGGGAGGGGATTGAAAATGTATTTGAAGAAACTGTGGCTGAAAATGTCCCAAAACTAAAGAAGGAAACAGATATCCAGCTACAGGAAGAACAGAAGGTCCCCAAAAAGGTGAACCCAAACAGAGTCACAATAAGACACATTATAATTAAAATGGCAAAAGTTAAAGAGAGGATTTAAAGGCTGCAAGAGAAAAACAAAGAGTTAATTACCAGGGAACCCCCATAAGGCTATCAGTTGATTTCTCTACAGAAGTAAGAGAGTGGCAAGATATATTCAAAGTCAAAATCTTGAATCAGAAAAATCTGCAACCTAGAATGCTTTAAAGATTATCACTTATAATAGGAGAGAAAGAATTTCTCAGACAAGTTAAAACTAAAATAATACATCAATACTAAACCTATCCTAAATGAAATATTGAAAGGTCTCCTTTAAATAGTAAAGAAGCAAGAACTTATAAGAAAGAAAAAAATCACTATTGGAAAGTATATCACTTAAATAAGCCAAGTACTTAAATAAGCCAAGTACACAGGTAAAAACAATGATAACCACGATGAACAGCAAAAGGATGAACCTGAAGATGTAAAAGAGGACATCAGAATCATAAAATGTGAGGGAGGAGAGTGAGAAAATGTAGATTCGTTTTTAGAATGTGTTTGAGCCCATATGACTATCAGTCTAAAGCAAGTAGATGTAAGAAGGGGTTAACATACTTGAAAAACAGGGTAACCGCAAATCAAAAACATACAATAGATTCACAAAAACCAAAAAAAGAGACACAAGCATAAAATAAATGGAAATCATCAAACCACAAAAAGAAAAAGGAAAAAACACAGAATCAATAGGAAAACAAGGTTTAAAATGGCAATAAATACATACCTATCAATGATCACCCTAAATTTCAATGAACTAAATTCTCCAATCAAAAGACACAGTGGCAGAAAAAAAAAAGCTTACAACATGCTGCCTACAAGAGACCCACTTTAGGGCAAAGGACACACATAGATTGAAAGTGAGGGGATGGAAAATTATATTTCATGTAAATGGAAATAAAGCAGTACTCATATCAGACAAAACAGACTTTAAAACAAAGTCCATAAAGAAAGATAAAGAAGGACACTATGTAATGATTAAAGGATAAATACAAATACAAGAAGATGATTTTGCACTCTTCAACTTACATGCACTTAATATAGAAGCACCCAAATACATACAACAAATACAGACATAAAGGGAGAAACTGATAGGACTACAATAATAGTAGGAGACTTTAACACCACACTCACATCAATGAACAGATCTCCTAGACAGAAAATCAATAAGGCAACAGAGATCTTAAATGATAAAATAGAACAGTTAGACTTAATTGATGTTTTCAGAATATTACATTCAATAAATACATATTATTTTCAAGTGCACATGGAATATCCTCTAGGATTGACCATATACTAGGGCACAAAACAAGCCTCAGCAAATTTAAGAGTATAGAAATTAATCTCAAACATCTTTTCTGACCACAGAAGCATGAAACTAAAATCAACTACAGGAAAAGTAATGAGAAAAAAAATGATTACATGGAGACTAAACAACATGCTACTAAAAATACCAATGGGGCAATTATGAAATCAAAGAGGAAATTAAAGAATACCTTGAGACAAATGACAATGAAAATGCAACCATACAAAATCTATAGGATGCAGCAAAAGAAGTTCAGCTTCAAATAGTGATACAGTCCTTCCACAATAAACAAGAAAAATCTCAAACAACCTAATTTACCACTTAACAGAATTAGAAAATAGAAGAACAAACAAAACCTCAAGTCAGCAGAAGGAAGGAAATAATAAATATCAGAGAGGAAATAAAATAGAGATTTAAAAACAATAGAAAAAATCAATAAAGCTAAGAGCTGGTTCTTTAAAAGGGTAAACAAAATAGATAAACCTCTGGCCAGGTTCACCAAGAAGAAAAGAGAGAACCCAAATAAAGTAAGAAATGAGAAAGGAGACACAACTGATACCACAGAAATACAAAAAAACATAAGAAAATACTGTGTACAGTTATGTACCAACAAATTAGACAACCTAGAAGAAATGGACAAGTTTCTAAAAACATACAGGCCAGCAAAATGGAACCAAGAAGGAATAGACAATTTGAACAGACCAATCACTAGGAGCGAAACAGAATCTGTAATATATAAAATCCCTATAAACAAAAGTCTAAGACCAGATGGCTTCAAGGCTAATTGTACCAAACATACAAAGAACTTATACTAATCCTTCCAAAAGGTTGACAAGAAGGGAACACTCCCATTCTATGAAGCCAACATCACCCTGATACCAAAACCAGACAGAGATACCACTAAAAAATAAAATTACAGGTCAATACCTTTGAATATAAATGTAAAAATTCTCAACAAACTATTAGCAAACCGAGTCCAACAACACATTATAAAGATCATACACCATGACCAAGTGGGATTCATCCCAAGTTCACAAGGATAGTTCAGCATATGCAAATCAATCAGTGTCATACACCACATCAACAAAAAAAGGACAAAAACAACATGATCATCTCAATAGATTCAGAAAAAGCATCTGACAGAACTGACATCCATTAATGATAAAAACTCATAACAAAGTGGGTACAGAGAAAACATATCTCAACTTAATAAAAGTGATTTATGTCAAACCCACAGCCAAAATATAATAACTGTGAAAAGCTAAAAGCCTTCCCACTAAAATCTGGAACAAGACAAGGATGCCCACTCTCACCACTTCAACATAGTATGGAAGCCCTATTCACAGCAATCAGACACACACACACACAAAAATGTATCCAACGTGGAAAGTAAGAGGTAAAAATGTCATTATATGCAGATGAGATGATAATACATATATAGAAAATCCTAAAGACTACACATAAAAACTACTAGAGGGCTTCCCTGGTGGCACAGTGGTTGAGAGTCCGCCTGCTGATGCAGGGGACAGGGGTTCGTGCCCCGGTCCAGGAAGATCCCACATGCCGCGGAGCGGCTAGGCCCGTGAGCCATGGCCGCTGAGCCTGCGTGTCCGGAGCCTGTGCTCTGCAACAGGAGAGGCCACAACAGTGAGAGGCCCACATACTGCAAACAAAACAAAACAAAACAAAACAAAAAAAACTACTAGAACTCATAAACAAATTCAGCAAGGTAGCAGGATACAAGATTAACATACAAAAATCAGTTGCAGGGCTTCCCTGGTGGTGCAGTGGTTGAGAGTCTGCCTGCCGATGCAGGGGACATGGATTCGTGCCCTGGTCCAGGAAGATCCCACATGCCACGGAGCGGCTGGGCCCGTGAGCCATGGCCGCTGAGCCTGCGTGTCCGGAGCCTGTGCTCCGCAACAGGAGAGACCACAACAGTGATAGGCCCGTGTACCGCCAAAAAAAAAAAAAAATCAGTTGCATTTCTTTACACTAACAATGAAATATCAGAAAGGGAATGTAAACAATCTGTTTTAAAGTAGCACTAAAAAAATAAAATACTTTGGGAATAAACCTCATCAAGGAGCTGAAAAATTTATATGCTGAGGACTATAAAACATCAAATAAAGGAAATTAAAGATGATCAAAAAAAAAATGGAAAGATATCACATGCTCTTGGATTGAAAGAATTTATATTGTTAAAATGGTCATATTACCCAAAGCAATCTACAGATTTAACATGATCCCTATCAAATTACCCAAGACATTTTTCACAGACCTAGAATAATCCTAAAATTTTTATGGAACCGTAAAAGACCCAGAATTGCCAAAGCAATCCTGAAGGAAAAGACCAAACAGAAGGCATAACCCTCTCAGATTTCAGACACTACTACAAAGCTACAGTAACCAAAACAATGTGGTATTGGCACAAAAACAGACAAATCAATGGAACAGAATAGAGATCCCAGAAATAAACCCACACCCCTATGGTCAATTAATGTTTGACAAAGGAGACAAGAATATACAGTGGGGAAAAGTGTCTTCAGCAAGTGTTGTTGGGAAAGTTGGACAGCTGCTGTAAGTCAGTGAAGGTAGAACACACCCTCACACCATACAGAAAAATAAACTCAAAGTGGCTTAAAGACTTAAACATAAGACATGACACCATAAAACTCCTAGAAGAGATCATAGGCAAAACGTTCACTGACAAAAATCGTACCAGTGTTTTCTTAGGTCAGTCTCCCAAGGCAATAGAAATAAAAACAAAAATAAACAAATGGGACCTAATCAAACGTACAAGCTTTTGCACAGCAAAAGATACCATAAACAAAATGAAAAGATAATCAGCAGACTGGGAGGAAATGTTTGCAAATGATGCAGCCAACAAGGGCTTAATCTACAAAATATACAAATAGCTCATACAGTTCAACAACAAAAAAAACAAACGATCCAATCTGAAAATGGGCAGAAGACCTAAAGAGACATTTTTCCAAAGAAGACATCCAGATGGCCAATAGGCACATGATAAGATGCTCAACGTTGCTAATTATTAGAGAAATGCAAATCAAAACTACAATGAGGCAACACCTCATACAGTCAGAATGGCCTTCATTAAAAAGCCCACAAATACCAAATGCTGGAGGGCATGTGGAGAAAAAGGAACCCTTCTACACTGTTGGTGGGAATGTAAGTTGGTGCAGCCACTGTGGAAAACAGTATGGAGTTTCCTCAAAGAACTAAAAATAGGGTCGACATATGATTCAGCAATCCTGCTCCTGGGCATATACCCAGACAAAACTATAATCCAAAAAATACATGCACCCATATGTTCATACCAGCACTATTTACATTAGCAAAGACATGGAAACAACCTAAATGTCCTTCAACAGATGAATGGATAAAGAAGATGTGGTGTATATATATATATACACACACATACATACAGTGGAATATT
>NW_020173201.1:4967350-5016926 GCF_003031525.2 Neophocaena asiaeorientalis asiaeorientalis
TATATATATATATATATACAGTGGAATATTACCCAGCCATAAAAAAGAATGAAATAATGTTATTTGCAGCAGCATGGATGGACCTGGAGATTATCATAGTAAGTCAGAAAGAGAAAGACAAATACCATATGATATCATTTATATGTGGAATCTAAAATATAACAGAAATGAACCTATCTACGATAGAGAAAGAGAATCACAGACATAAAAGACCTGTGGTTGCCAAGGGTGAGGGGGGAAGGATGGAGTGGGATTAGCAGATGCAAGCTATTATATATAGAATAAACAACAAAGTCCTACTATATAGCACAGTGAACTATATTTAACTCCTGTGATAAACCATAATGGAAAGGAACATAAAAAAGAATGTATATATATATATATGTATGTGTCTGTGTGTGTGTGTGTGTGTACAACTCAATCACTTTGCTGTACAGCAGAAATTAACAGTGTGAATCAACTATACTCCAATTTGAAAAAAAAAAGTACCTACCTCATAGAATTGCTTCAAGTGTTAAGTGATATAATTGTGAAGCAGGGAGAACAATACCTGGCACAAACTAAATGCCATGTAAGTATTAACTATTCATATCTATTTTATAAGACTATGAGGGTTGAGGTCAGCTGATCAGTTATGTCAATATTACTCAGGTAAGTATGTGTGTGACAGTGATTTAGTTGTTAGGAATACATTTTCCACAAATTTATTTGAAACTAATAAATAACTTCACTGTTTATTTTTCCCTGACATTACTACAGATCTGTTTATTGTAGATAATAGTCTGTTCAGCTGAGCAAACAGTTCACAGTTTATTGCCTCAGGTCCACCAATCCTAAACTATTATATCAACTTTTCCTAATAGCAATTAGTTCCTAACCTTGAAAGACTTGTGTTAAATCACTTCAGCCCTTACCCCAAAGCTCCATTAATATCCTACTTTGCCTTACCCTTCTGAGACATTGCTAAGATTCTTTCAAGGTGACGTTCCCTCTGATTACTATAAATTCTAATAAATTTAGATTTGGCTTTACTAACAGATTATCTGCCGATATTTTGAGATCAATAACCTGGAAGCCCGGTTGTGATCCAGTTGAGATCCCCTCTCTATTGTGGCCCTTGACCCTTAACTTGGAAATACCATGCTCCACTGGGGAATCCTTGGGGGAGTCTCTTTAACCGTTAGCAGTGGAGTATAAATATTGATATTGAGTCTGATTAGCTTTCATCAGGTTTCTAAATGATAATTTTGTCTATTAGGAAATAACTATTTTAGGACATCTTGGGTAATCTGATCAAGTTTAAAAATGTTCATGTTTAATGGAAATCTGTCTTATTACCAACATTACTCATAGTCTCTTGTCCTCATCACTTTTATGTCTATAAGAGGAAGTTTCGGCCAGACATTTACCCTGATAAATTGATTCCTAGAGCCAGCCCCACAGCAGACAAGTTCAGAAGATTCCTTCTCAGACTGATATCTTTTGGACAAACTTTGCCTGGGGTCACTTTTAAAAACCTACGTGAATGTTCCCGAATCTTATTTAGTCTGTGAGAGTCTTGTGCTATGTGAAATCTCTTGTAAAAAGTTTCTGTTCACCAAGAATCTCAGATCATTGGGTCTGGGATTTTTTAAAAGTCAGCCATTAACTTGGGTGCCTTAGGAACAAGGTGCAAAGTAAAGACTTTAAACAAACTGTTGCCAAATTATCATGGCTTTGTCTCTTCCTAAATCTAAAAATTTTGCCTTCTGCATGCTGGACCCTTTTTACAGTTATTACATTATAAATCTAATTCCCAAGACTATTTTTTAAAAGGCATAATTTCACCAAGGACAATTTAAAATTACAGAGGTCACTCTGCAAACTTTGATATAAACAAAACTGTTAAATGGAGAGGTATGTTAGAAATGATCAGAACTTTGGTTCCTTTGTAAACTTGAACTCAATGACCTTTTCCCTACTTTTCCTCTTTCCTATTCTTTGTTCCTCCTCATCTGCTGTGTTTACCCCCTTTTCTGACCTGCTCCCTTACCTTCTGGCCAGGCTGAAATTCATAAATAATAATTGCCTCTTAAAGTTAAATCTTCTTCAGAAATGGGCAAGCCCCTGACAATTTATTTTTAGCTTTCATCTCAGTCTGAACTAAGAATCATTGTGAAAGCCTAGACAAGATTCATAAAAGTTTACAGAGGAATTTAGAATAGTTCTAACAACATACACTCTACAGCTCCCAGATCTATATAAATGCTTAATATGTCAGTAAGAAAATTAGATGTTAAAAAATATTGGATGAAAAAATGGAGTCAGGAAAATCCTAAGGAGACTGAAAGATCCTAAATTTTATAGAAAAACTATATAGGACTTCTGTACATAGAAAAGAAAATATTTTGGAGTTTCCCTCCAAGAATTTCCTGTGAAAATAAATTGGATTCTCATTTAGTCCTAAAAAAAAGAAAGGATGAGTCCATTGGAAATTTTAGGAATAGACTCTTTCTTTAATACCATTAGAAAATAGTAGATCTTGAAAGAGATGAGACCTCAATTCTCTCCTTAACTTTTGTAAAGAGACCTAAGCCAAAATTAGGATATGCAATATACAAGAACAACTGGAATGGGAAATGGCCCCACTGAAAGATAGAACTCCAGTTTCTCAACCTTTTGAAAAAGCCTTGGAACAAAAGCAGAATTCTATTCAGAATAAGTTAATAGTCTTAAAGATAAAACAACTAGATATTTCCATCCAATTCATCAAGCACCAGAGGAAGAAGCCTCCTGAATAAAGGCATTGGTAGATACTGTAAGCAGAAAGGACATTGGAAAAAAAAAAAAAGTTATTCTGTACTAACTATGAAAATAAGGGAAAACAAACAAAAAGGACGTGATGAAGGAAACTGATGCTGATCTGAGGGGTAATTATGTGCCTGATTTCCCATCTTATACTTAAACTCAAAAGGACAAACTTCTTTACCTATTAAAAGACAGTTTTGAAGTTGTTGATTGATTTAGGCTCAGAAATATAATCCACAAACCCTGCTACAGTTTCACAATCTCTCCTTCAGAGTCAATGAGGTACATAGATGGGCATCTCCAAAAATCCACAAACACTTCGCCTGTCAATCTATACCTTTTACCTTCATACCTTTAACATCATTTCATCCTTTGTGACAGAATACCTAGTCTTTCATGCGTAGGAATGTACTATTTAAATGGAATTATCAACTTAAATGCTTTCCAGAGGACCTTGGTCTTGAGAGCCCAGATGATCACCTATTCACAATCAGAGCATACCTAATTTGGACAATGGTTTACCAGTAGCTTTGTGTCTAAATCAAGCCCAAATTGAATTTCTCCAGGAGGTTTCAACTATTTTGGGGCAAAGAAAAATCTACTGACATTGACAGAATAATTGAGGAAGAACCCGTCACATTCTAAATGACCCATCTAAATCTCTAAGTACAAGTCTAATAGAGAAATAATTAAGCATACCTTGTAGCAGTCCTCTTCTCGCAGTGAAGAAACCTAAAGGACTGGGGTACCCATTCATTTAGGACCTTGGGATTGTGAATAAAATAGTCATTTTTATTTCTCTATGGACAGCAAATCCCTGTTACTATTTTGATTTCCATGCCACCTGAGTTTATGTATTTTGTCTTTTCCTGGAAAAATCAATAATACACCTAGACAGTTTTAGTCCAGGGATGTACTGGGGCACCCTTCTATTGTTCACAAGTCCTTAGCCAGAATTTAAAGGTCCTTGAATCTCTCTGTAATTCTACACTTATCCAATAAGCAGGTAAACTTTTAGCTGTGTTCTAAGGATAACAGAGCTTTGAGGCTGATTCCAACTACTATGTATAGCTCAGAAAGCATATAAAGTTTCTGAAGAAAAAGTACATTTTTGTTGGAAGAAAATGGAACGACTAAGAAATAATTTATCCCAGAGTAATAAATCCATTACTCTTAAGATACTACAAACTATTTAAAACTTTCCTACAACTGTTAAGAAAATACTCTTTTTAAAGAGGTTTTTTTGGATCTCATAGCGCATGCAATAGGTTCCCAACATTTTGGGAATTGCCATACCTACAAGATTTAACTTAGTCTTTGGTAACTGAATTTCTTCCCTGGATCTAACATAATCTCTCTGTGTGTGTGCGCACACATAAACATTCAATTTAAAATTAGCTCTTTGGCCTTCCTAATTACCTTGAATCTTTTTACCAATTTGTACATGGGCAGTCTGGACAAGCCATTTGTGTCCTGACTTAACCTTATCAGGATTTTTAAAGACCAATTATTTACTACAACCTTTCCCTAGACTTAGTGGCAAAAGTTTACTCACCTTATCTAAGGGCAATAGTTTCGGCAACCATCCTACCAGAGACTTCTACTGACTTGACTTCTCTTCCTCTGCAATACTTTTTTTTTTCCTGAAAATGTACATTTTTCACCATGCAGGCTTACCTTCTATGAACTTTTAATGAATTTTTCCCTGCCTAGTCATCACTAATATTGAACATCCTGCTACTTACTCTATTCACCTTTAAGAAGGGGAATTCCTGATTGTCAATGTGTGTCCAAAAGCTGACTTTGCCTTGAATAATAAGAAATAAAAATCACCTCAGGTGCAGAACTTATTCTGTTACTAACCTGAACTTGTCAGCAAGTGCTAAGAGAGTATACAGTTATATCTTTGGAATAGTCCATGATTTTGGAATGCTATGGAAACGGCAGGGATTTTGACCTCAACAGAAAACCCAACTAAAAGTAATCAACAGCTTAATTAATGTCTTAAGAATTTGGGTATCATAAAGGTAGAATCTCATTAAAAAGTTCATATATAATATTCTGAACAATTTTATTCTGTCTTTAAACCATGCTATGGCTCAGATTTTGCCAGGTGCACTGGACAATATTAGTAAGGACATAGAACTCATCATCTAAGAATTTCATAATATTGGGCAGGTGATGCTTCAAAACAGAGCAGTCCCAGAAACATCAGCCTGTCAGGATGAAATGTGAGGCATTTTAGGGGAAGAATATTGTACTCACATCCCAGAGATCTTTCTGGCATCTTTTATACTACTAACACATGAGGAATAAAAATTGAAATAAACAACAAGGTCCTACTGTATAGCACAGGGAACTATATTCAATATCCTGTGATAAACCATAATGGAAAAGAATATAAAAATGAATGTGTGTATATGTATATATAAACACATTATAAATCAGCTATACATCAATAAAAAAGTGAAATAATAAAATTAGATAATTTGGCTAGTATCCTTATATCTCTTGTTTTAATTTGGACATTCTTGGCTTAGAAGTATAAAATACTTTGTTCATAACCCTTCTGTTGGTATCTGTAATTCAGCATTCACATTTGTGATCTCCATGGTCTTAATGTTTCTGTGCTATATATGATCCAACAAATGATCACGAAGAAAAAGAACAGAAATATCAGATATACATCATGGTTGAAATGTTCCCTGCCTGAAACCTGATATGCGGTCATGATCCTTCAAACAGCAGTGTGGATCTTGATTGATTGTTTGGATGATAAATAGTTTGTCCTCCAGCTTAAACTGGACCAGGATAAAAGTCTGAGAAACAAGAGATCATCTATGTTAACATAACTTTGTTTGTTTTGATTCATAAAAATACATTTCCATGGAAAGGTAAGATCATAATCCACTTTACTATTACTTTACTTTTTGCTTTACTATTGCTTTAGGAAATTCTGAGATTATTTTTCTGTAGACAGCATTCTGCTAGTCTAAATAATTAGCTTATTTGTCCAACAACAATTTACTTACCAAGGCCCTCATCTCACTGTGCCCACCAATCTTAAAGCATTACATCATGAACTTAGTTAGGTCCCTGAGTCAACAGACCTAGATTAAGTCACTTTAGCCCAATCCTCAAAGCTCACAAGTATCTCACTTCTGACTTCCCCTTTCTGAGATATTGGTAAACTTTTGTCAGGGTAGTGTTTATGCCCATTACAGTAAGTTCCAATAAATTTATATTTTCTTAGCATAGTATCTGCCTCAAAGTAAACACAAATAGTTGTTATTATTTCTGTTTTTATTACCAGCACTGTGGTATTTCTCTATCATTTACTATTTTGGGAAAATGTGAGAAAAAATAAACTCTATATATTTTATTCGCTAACACTGCCATGTTTGTCTCATTTACATACATTTCCAAAGACCCCATACTTTTCTTTTGGTTATATTTTCATATGCTATTTTAGATAAAATTTTCTTTTTTCACTTGCTTATTTAGTCCATCTGTTCTTTGAAATTTTTCTTTGAATTTTTACCATCTACTACACAGATTACATGTGAAATTTACAATATGTAAGAAGGATAGAACTTAGCACAGGACCTGAAACATCCTAAGTGCTCAAGAATAGTCCTTATTACTTCGTAGTGCTCCTCTGAGGCCAAAGGATAATGTTTACGGCTCCCAGTAGGTACTCTCTTAAACATAGCTATTAATCTTTTATTGATATTAATACACCTGTGAGCCTGGATGGATAAATAATCTCTGTATAAATGAAACCACCTGCAGAGGCCACGTTTTCAAAATATTTGACAAAAATTGAATGATGCATCTTCAGTAAGAACAGGTCATAGCTCTTAATATGCCAAGTGATAGGCATTGAGTATGTGTTTGTGTATGTGTTCTGATTATTACTCTGAAGATAAATTATAGAGATATTTTCTGAATCCCTTTCAGAGAATGAAATATACGATTAGAAAAATTTTTTTTCCACCAAAAGCCCTCAGTGACTAAACTAATGTGGATTTTGTCCAACATTGAATGTCCTTCAAGACCACCAGTGAGAAATACCACTTTATATTGCATATTTTAATGATGACCTCTTCTTGAAAACAAAACAAAACAAGCATGAATAATAGAATTAGAGATGATTGGCTTAAATGAAAATTATGTCCCTGCTGCAGTAAGTTTACTCAACATTCTTAGTTGTCTTAGAGTGAAAAATAGTTGTTTACTCTCTCATTCCATGGTGTTAAGGCAAGTTCAATTAATTCCATAAGCAATGTTTTGTCACTCTATGCAATACTGCATGTATTTTATTATTTATGTCATAATGTCCATTGAGGAAATCCACTTATGTAACTCAATTTGTCACCTTTAAGTGAGTGCATTACTGCATTCGAGCTAGAAATTGGTGGCCCTGAGCTTTTAGAATTTGGGCTGACTCATCATGTAACCTCTTATGACCTTCTTTGGGCCTCTTCTCTAGTTTCTCTTCAAATAGTCCTGATTTCTGCCATAAAGTATTTTTGCACAGGATGACCTGAGGAGTAATCTCCATCAGAAAACACTTGTTATCACAATGTCCTCTCCAAAGTCTTAAGTATGATTAATGTTGTTTCCATTTCTTGGCTTAGACAGGGATTTCTAAAAGTGAGTCTTCTTAAGTGTTTTGGATGATACTTTGCAAAGCACATAGATATAAAGGTAATTCTTTAAAATCATTGCATAATATTGAACTATTTTCCTATTGATGGGTATTTAGGTTGTTTCAGATTATTCACTAAAACAACGTTGCAAATTGTGTATAATACTTGCAAACAACATTGCAAGTATTATACACAACTTGCAACGTTGTTTATTCACTAAAACAACGTTGCAAGTTGTGTGTGATACTTTATGATCATATGAAAGCATTTCTGTAATAAAGACTCTTAGAATTGGGCTATTTATGTCAAATAACATATAGGTATAAATTTTGTTAAAATCTTCTAAATTTCCCTTCCAAAAGGATGGACATATTTAATTTTTCATAAATGTGTGAAAGTGTCACCTATATTTTCATAACCATTTAAATGAAGACAGACTTGCTTTATAGTTTTCACTCTTTCATGCTATAAAAAAAAAACTTGCTCTAACTTATTGCTAGAAAGAATATGCCTTGTATATTTAATTTAAAATTTACATGTTAGGATACTAATTAAAATCACTTCCATCTCTTTTATTCCCCAAATAAGCAAGGGATGTTGTATTTTTAAAACTGATTCACATGAGCTTCCATTTAAAGACATTGGATGGCTTACCTATGTGTCCCTGCCAGCTAGTAAATATACTGGAAAATCTCTAAAGCCATTATCTTCTACACAGTGCTTTTGAATAAGCTACTGTTGGAATCATTTTCTCCCTCACTGGTTTAGAAACCCTGACGATGTGAGCCAGTAAATGAACCTAAAGAGCTAGTAAAAAGATAAAAGTAAATAACCTATGAAAATAAATCGACAAGCTAAGCTTTATGAAAAAAAATTCAAAGATGCTCAAAAACCTTAACTAAAATTCCAACCATCCTGTTTTAGCTGCTCACCACGTGTCAATACAGAAACAATCCAGAGAATAATCAGTGAGGTCACTCATAACATCAAGTCACCACGAAGTTTACTGTCATAATTCCCAGTGCAATTTTCATGCCATCATTTGAAAAAAAAGCCAGGATTTTCCAAGTGGGAGTTTGCAACTTGAAAATATTTATATATTATAAAACGTTAATTGTAGAAATGCAATCTAATAGTGACCAAGAATCAAAAGCAAGTAAGGCCTGAAACAAGCAGGATATGTAATCTTTATCAATAAAATGAAAAGATCTGGTGGGAAAGACTATTTTATTTAAGCAGGGACATCTGGCTTAAAGAAGGAAAGCAACTGGTCAGATTGAATCAGATTCATGGGAATCTAACAGTATTGTTTTGTTTTTGATTTATATCCCCATGTACATGCCAATGAGCAGTGATTATGGTGATAACTTTGGTAAAATGAATGGGTGGAAGAAAAGTTTCAAAATGAATATTATTTCACTTCCTACGTTTTATCATCTCTATAAAGGCAGTCAATTTAAATTGAAATTTTATTCACATTTTATGCGGTAAATTAAATAATAAGTAAATTGTTTGGTATTTATTATCAAGTATTTGTCAATCTTTGGTCAGTGATCCATTTTCCAAATAAATATCATTGAGTTAAAAAAATCTATTTGATGGTAATGATGGTAATTTTTTTATTGCATCATATAAAGATGGTATCATTTCAATGAATCTTGTAAAAATTGTAAAGATTTAGTGAGATGGATTACAATGGAATCCAGGAATTCATTATTGTATGTCAAAAAATGAGAAAAAAATGCAACACCATGTATGATGAAGATAATGATTACTTTTACAAAATGTTTCTCATGGTGTGCAAGGTCATGGTATACTGACCAGCATATCTCTTAGTAGGAATTATTTACTCCTGTGTCAGAGAGACAAGATTAATGAATCAGGTCTCAGAGGGTTTAGAAACTCACTTTTGAGCTTAAAGATATTTATCAAAATTGACAAATTATATGAACAAAGAAAGTTCTACCAAAATGGATTTTAAAGCAATTTACGTATTGCTTACCATTGTGATACCTCATTTATCATCTGTACATTTCTTCAAAAAATTATTTTTTAACTCCTATCATTGCCCAGGTTTTGGAGTAAGCCCAGGTACTGTTAATGTCACCAGCTTAAGGCTGGGTCTACTGTGGACATAAAGCCACAGACCTGCAGTTCTCTGGCGTGGGGTCATTCTACTTTTGTAGCACTTTATTCTGGTGGGGTGCTACTTTCAATCGAACAAAACCATGGATTTCCTTTGGTCATTGCATTAGGATCTGAAGTTGCCAGGTATCAGTGACAACAAATCCAAATGAAAATCTGCTCAAAGTACAGTGCTACTTTTTCAGCCAAAGAAAATACTTAGGCCAATGAGATACCAGGCTGCCTGCTACAGTCCAAATTTTTGCTCACTTGGCAAGAGTAACAGATTAATTGAATAGTGTAGATAAAGTCTCAAACAAAAGTTCTCTTGACATAATTGTAGGATGGTGTCACTACATCAGTGGGATGCAGCTCAATTAGCAATACCTTTGAAAAGACAGAGTATCAGGTGCTCCAGCAAGAGAGTTATCTGTCAAACTGGGGCTCCAGCTTGAGAGTTGATAACGTGGCAGCTATAAGATCCACCTCCTGTTCTGGTTGTGTGTATTGCAACATTAAAAGCAACACAGCCCTACAAAAGCAAAATACTTTAAAATGCTACCTTCACCCTAAGAAATTAAATGTGTAACAGATCTTGCTCCTCTGGTCAGCGTTGAGGGAAACAAATATTCAGTTAGTTACTTTACAAGAAAAATAAATAAATAAAAGCAAAACTAAACAAAAGAAAACTTCCAAGAGAGGCTAATTGGCTTGTTTTCAAGAACACAGAGAGTAAATGATAGGACAAGAGTACTATTGCCTAATACCAAATTAATTAATGCTGAGTCACCTACAAGAAAACACTAACTGTAATTTGTATAGAGTTAACATTTATCTACATGCTACTGAATCCACCAAAATTATCACCAAAATCTTAAAGCTTGCTATTTTTAATCTATTCATTTCAAATATGTATCAGAAAAGATTCCTAACAGATTTTAAATTGAGTTATACATTTATACCTGAAAGAACTATAATATTCAGTTTAAGGCAAAAGTGGAGTTTTGCATCACCTCAAGAGGACTCGAGTATGACTAAATAGCAGTGAGTGTAAAGTTGGCATAATCTTTACATTAACACAATTATATTAAAATTGTGCTATGTTAAAAATAGCAGAAGACGATCTTTTGAAAACTATTTCCAGATTTACCTTCAGTATAATAGATAGAGCCTATTTCAGAAAAATGTTCTGACTAAAATGATAGTAAACTTTAATTTTTATAGAAGCTATGGTCCAGCGTACCACCTATATTTACCAGTCTCACTTGCATATTGAGGTTGTGACTCCCAATATGGAATTAGGTAGCCAATATTTATTTTCATTTTTACTTTTTAGCAAGAAAGTTAGATGCCAGTAAAATCTAGAAAAATGAATATTCAGTATATCTTAGGGCAAGAATGGCAAATATTGCATTAGTTGCCTAAATGGGAATATATTTCTATCTCTTTGGGTTGTCAGGAAGATTGTTAATGTATGGAAAGTCCTTAGCATAGAACCAAGTACAAAGAAAACATGCAACACATCATTTCTATATTATTACAAATGTCACTTATTACTATACATTAATTTTTTTAATGTGGATATTGTATATTATCAGAAATGTCACATATTTGAAAAAAGCTACAAAGATGTAAAAGATAGAACACGTCACTCCGTCTTCAGCACTGTCAAGAGAAAGGATGCTTTAAAGAAAAAACTTGACATGTCTATTCCTGTAACACAAGTGGATGCATTCATTGGGCTAGCAAACTTTCATGAACCCAAACCATCATCAGCATTAAACTCATTTCACCTACTCTGATTCTAATTGCAGTTTGGGGAGTTGAAATTGTGCTTCCCATCTCTATGCTTCTACAGGAAGGAAGTGTACTATCTAATAGATTCAAATATCCCAGCCTCTTTGTCAGTTATATCTCTTATTGTGATCAACAAATTGGCATTTTATTGCATGGATCAGTCTCGAATGGGTTTGGCTAGTGTGATCTCTTCCCCTGAGTCCAATTATGACTAGGTATGCAGACCAAAATTGTATTTCTAGATATGTGGTTCAGCCTCTGGTCCTTGATTTCCCCACCTAGGGCCTTCCATTCATTGGGGCCTGGCCTGAAAAGTCACCTCGCCTCTCTAGAGAGCATCTGTAGCCAGTCTTTCTAATTGCAGCTCTATGTCTATAGGCTTAAAAAAGTTTCTGAAACAAACTATCAGTATGGCTGTGTAACAGATTTCTGAATGATTAGGATGATGATGATAGTAATGATAATAATAGAAGAGAAAATTGGGAAGGGGCATGATGCTACTTTCTAGAATGAAAATGTTTTATTCCTTCTTTGGCGTAGTATTTACACAGGTATATGCAGTTGTCAAAACACATAAAATTGAAAAAAATCTCTTGCATTTTATTTTTTTAAACTATGCCTCAATAGCTTTATTCAGCAGAGAAATCTAAAGTATTTCTTATGCATAAATAAAATGGTTTGTTGAAGATTTGGAGAAAAACTATGTAATTTGTAGCATAATTGTTTTTAATAAAAATAATACTTTTGAAAGAGAAATATAATTAAATGTACTGTATAATTTCTCATTTTCTATCAATGCTTTTAATTTTTCCAAACAATTTTGAAGCGGTCTTATTTCTATTGTGTTATAAAATCAAATAATTTTATAACACAATGGCAAATCTAAAAAAATCCTACAGTGAAGTAGCATAACCTTTTGTATCTATTTTAATAGTTCAAAGACTTTATACACTATAATTAAGCATTTTAATGTCAAAACTGCTATTTTACTGCAGAATTTTCTAATTATTCCAAAAAGATTTTTCATACTTATATACCTTTCTAGAGGCAATAATAAGGAAGATGAAATAGATCAAGATATATAAGTAATTTTAGTAAGATATAAAGAGGCAACCAGTAGAAGAAGATGAAGTTGTAGAGTTATATCATGAAAGGCAGTCCTGCTGTGCTATTCAACAGAAGAGAAGTCTTCTTCCTGCACAGTTTCTAGCATCTGCGGAAACTACTTTGAGTGATTCTGTGTTGTTAAAACCAACTCTGTTACATACATTTATCTGAATACATAAGCACACTTATAAGAAATAGACGCTTGTGTCCATCTAGAAAGCTAAAATCTAATAGCTAATTTGTACACCTTGGTTCATAAGATACTGTGTTACATTTAAAAACACATTTTCAAAACTTAGCTCATTTTTTTCCCCTCTCGGTCTCTTGGCTTCAGCTATTTTGCTATCATTTAAGCATGATCTTAATCTGGCCTTTGTATTTCTCTTTGCCTGAAATGCTATTCTTCCAGGTGCTTACCAGCCTCAGGGCCTTATTTACTTCCTGTCTCTACTCAAATGTCACTTTCTCAAAGAAGCCTATTTTGCCACCCTGTCTAAAATAGCCCACTATCCATTCTTTCAGGTTTTATCCTCCTCCTGATTTTTTTACTACTACATATAACTGCCTGAATATTACATATTAGTTTGTTTATTCAAATTTGGACTTTTAGACCTAAAAATATCAGTAAAAGTCTTAAACTAAGAGTATGTTTTATTTACTTACTTACTTTTATTGTATATTATAATAATAAAGTACACTGATCTTAACTATTACAGTCCAACAGTTCTGACAAATGAGTACACCTGAGGAACTCACTGCACTAGGAAGACCCAGAGCACATCCATTATCCCAGCAGTTTCACTCAAGCTCCTCCCCAGTCAATATCTCCTCCTACTTACAGAGGCATACCACTAGTATGATTTGTTTCACTGTAGCCTTTTTGCCTGTTGGAGAACTTCATATCAATGGAATTTTACAGTTTGTTCAGTGTGTTCTGTTTCTGCTACATGTATATCCTCTTGATACTATTTTCTATTTTAA
Organism: Neophocaena asiaeorientalis asiaeorientalis; assembly: GCF_003031525.2. Taxonomy (NCBI): domain Eukaryota; kingdom Metazoa; phylum Chordata; class Mammalia; order Artiodactyla; family Phocoenidae; genus Neophocaena; species Neophocaena asiaeorientalis. Next base: position 4,980,799 of record NW_020173201.1, read on the forward strand.
TTAGAGATCTAGAAAAGTAAATAGAATAAAGTCATCATTATCACACTAAACTGTAGAACTCAACCATCAATGCAAGTTAAAATCTTAGTAAACTTCATAAACCATTAAAAAAAAGTGTCTATTGAAATTTTATATTTTTGCAATACATATTTTTTTCCTTCACGTGGGACTCAGATTTGAAATTTGGGTTTCAAAGAATAATCTGTAAAAACATATTGCTCTATTATAATTCTAAGTTGCTTTTTATATTGGAATGATCATGATGTTTGTAGAAAATAACGGAATTTTAGCATGCTTTAATCCTAAAATAAAATTTAAAAAACACTACATGTGCTGAGGTAGAGTTGAATAATTTGCTACAGTGCTGAAAAATTTATATATATATATAAAATACCAGAAAATATACTAAAAATTACATTGTGAAGAAAATCTATACATACATGCTGAGGAAAGATGGTTGACTGACTCTCCTCAAAGTCACAACCACCTTCCAGTTACCTCCTAACTGGATCTGGCTAACCCTGGAGGCTGCCATTGTGGGAAGATGGCATGCTGGAGGGGTCTGCTGTGCTCAGTCTGTTCCAGGGCCCCTGTGCCTCTGGCTGCCTTGATCTGCCCTCCACTAAGACCTCATGCTGTCATAGGCCACAGAGTGCAGACAAGGGAAGCAGTAGGGACCCTGAAAACCCTCCCTCCCCCTGCCAGCAATATTCATGCACAATAGTCCCTTCAATTAGCTGTGGTTTTTAATTTCATTCTTATTTGATCTCGATTGTCATACAAATTTTCATCTATCAAATTCATAGGAAAATTTTGTGGCTCAAAACTCCCTAAAGTCAATATTTCTTGCATGTTTGTAAAACATATATATATATATTTATTGTTCCAGCATGTTAATATCAATAGCACACAAGGATGATTATTATTTTAGTTGATTTATTTTAAAGTGTTCAATTCCAGTAAGTAGATGTTGGGAAAATTGGAATTGGGGTAGAAAAGTGTGCCAAAATAAACTCTTAATGCAGTTTTTAAAAAAGTAACTGTTCTAGGCCAGAGTTAGATTTTGGGGGTTTCCAGACCATGTTAGAAGCCAAAGACTTGGGCAATAGCTCTGATTGGAATAATTTCTACTTCCTGGGAACACCAATATGCTGTTAACAATGAAATAAGAAACCTAGCAGAGGAAATGAGTTATGCCATGAAATACTTTGCAACACACAAGATTCTTTCAGAGCTTTTTTGCCCTAGAAGTTAAGACACATAAAATTTTCCTATAAGATTTCTTGTAGTTGATGACCTCAATACATACTAGGAGTCAGAGATTATGCTGGTTCTAACATTAGGGTTTTTAGATCAGATCTAGAATTCAAGAATAGTAATTCAGACTACTACATGGAGATGAGGTCCCAGTCTGGCTAATCTTTCTTAAACAATAAAATCTCTTTGCTATCCAACAAGGGTTTCTTTGTGTTTATGTGTGTATCTCACTACCTCATGAGTGGGCAATGGATTTCCAAAAGGTAGAAATCCATAGACATAATGGAGTAATCAAAAATGGTATTTGGTAGTGTCATGTACAACTATATCTAGAGCCAGAGGTAAAAGAAAAAAATGTGCAACCATATACAAGTTTTTGTGTGTTTTTTAATGGTTGCTTTTTCTAAAACATTAAACTAGTTGAAAAAATAATGAAAAATTGAAACATACAATATTATTTTTAAGTTTAAATATTTTACTTATACCAAAGTCAGGATATATTTTAATCTTACTTTTTTGACTCTCATGAAAGCAAACTCATCAATAATATTTTCAAAATCTACTCTTACTAATTTCATTTTCAATTGAGAGTTGCTATGTTTGACAATTTCTCATAACCAAGATCTTAAATAACTTTTAATTAACTTCAATTTATTGATCTTGACTTTAATATTTTGATAAGTTGTTTCTTATGGAATTGGTACAGCACGTTTAAACTTTAAAAAATACTTCATTAAAATATAATTTATCTTGATTACTGAGTTTTATTGGCATCCCTTAATTTTGCATCTAAAATTGGCTCCTCATTTGTCTCACCCTAATTTCAACCTTGGTGATAAGTTCTAAGGTTTGACCTTGAATTGTGGGTACCCAGGGTAGAGTGAAGGCCACCAGAATAAAATCAAGAAACTGAGAGCCCAGTGCTGCAGGTTACCCATGTAGATAGTAAAGGTATCAGCATTATGGGAGAATTTGAGGAAGAGAGGATGAACTTTGAGAACAACTGTGAGAAGGACTACTGGGAAGTTGGAAGATGCTCACAACAACAAGGATGGAGGAACACAGGGCTTAAAAAATTGAGAATTTTAGCAAATAGGTAGAGGAGAAGGATACCAGTTTGACCTTCTGGCTCTGAGGTGCAGGAGGTGTGAAAGTATAACCAAAATTTGAAAGAGCTGCAGAGAAGTGGTTTCCTGGGGAAAGCATGATTATAGTAAATAAAATGGGTTTTCTGCTAAATATTTTAGTGTCTGATGAATCTCATTATTAAAAGTAATACAGAAGATGAATATGTAACCTTCACAATACCCTCATTAAAATACAGTTATAAGATCTGGAAAGGCAACATACTAACCCATTAGCACTCAACTCACCAGTATGGTTTAGTGACCTAGACTGAGCAAAAAAAAAAAAAAGCTGAAATGAGAAATAGTGGAAGCTCTGAAAAAAACCTTTTCAGAGGGTGAGAAATAAAATGGGATTCATTAATAGCCAGGTGCAAGGAGATGGGGGGTAAGCTTGTTAGCAAATAAAAAGGTACAGTTTTCTAAATACTTCACGTTGTTCACATTTTACAGGGTCTGGCCTCAACAGTTGCTGTTGTATTAGATCAGACAAAAATCCTTAGTATCTGAACCCATGTACCAATTTTAAGAATCAAAGGTCTGAAAACTTCCTGAGTGAATGATGGTATGACTTCTTAGCAGATAGGAAAACAGAAGGTGTGGGCTGAAGAAGAGTGGTTGAGAACAAAGACCTTGGAATAAGACACACCAGTCTCAAATAGTTTCTGAAACATTATTTGGGGAATTTGGACAAGTTACTTCAACTCCTGAAACCTTTGTTCATCAATAACTGGCATAATAATGCCATTCAGGTTTATTATGAAAATTAAATGACAAAATGTCATGTCTGTCAAATAGGAAGGTGTGATCAATTTATTTATTGACAATTAGTTATTGAGTGCCTGTTATGTATTAAGATAAAACATTAAAAAAAAAAGCCGGAACCATTGCTCTTTTGGCACTTACATTCTAGAAGGTGTTAGCTATAATTACTAATGGTGTTAATAACATCAAAGACCAGGAAAATCACAGAGCTGACTCTATCTCATAGTTCACTTTCTAGAAACAGTAGAGCAGCATTAATCCTAATCTCTACAGAGTAGATGAAAGGATTCAATGTCTTACTTTTAGATATTTCCAAATGAAATAACATTTGAAAGGGAAGCAAAAAGAGGGAAGCAAAAAAGGGAGGTCATTCCCTGTACAAATACTTAATCTTGTCAAGTTCTCTTAAAATATGAGTAGAGGTAGACTCCTGGAGGTCAGCACTACGTAAGGAAGCAAACTAAATGTGTTTTGATGATAATGACAGTGATCCTAGTAGGCACTTCCAAATGGAATCCATTATGCTGCTGATTCAAGTATTATTACAATGAGTTCTAGTTCCTTTACTACTTAATAAATTAATGAGTTTTACTCCCTGGCTGGTGGGAAACATTCTGAAAATTCACAATGAAGAAAAAATGAGTTCAAGCAAATAACCAGAGAAGTAAGAGAGAAAAAGAAGTACTCCTCTATTGTAATTTCTGTCTTTCCTGTACATGGGATTAGACCCAGCAGAATTAGAAGAGGCAGGTAAAGGCTAAATCCTTGTGCTAATTTTGCACCCTTGAGGAAATCACACAACTTTTCAAGTTTTAACTCTTCATTTAAATTCTTCATCTGCAAATCAAAGACTGCAATTACAACCTCACATTCTACTTGGCTATATTTATGTATCAATATTTTATTTACTTACATTTTCTTCAAATTATACCATGCCTTGCATCTGCTGGAATTATGTATATATAATTGTGTATATATATATATATATATATAGACACATACATATATGTATATATATATATACACACATATAATTTAAGTGTATATGTATGTATGTATATATATACACACACACATATATGTGTGTAGGTTATAATTTTATATATATATATATACATATATTTTTTTTTTTCCCCCAGTTTTAGGAAGAGTGGATAAATGAGGAACCTGACCCATATTCTTGCTAAATCTCCTCCCAAAATACTTCCCCAGAGACTCCAAATTTAAGAAATCATAGCATTGGTTTAGTAAAAACCAATGCCATATATATATATCTCATTTATTTTTCATGATTTTTAATAAAAAACACTTAATATGAGTATTGAGGCTGGGTATATAATAAGCTATGTTTCTTCTATCTCTCCTCTACCATCAAACACACACACACACACACACACACACATTTAGAAGGAAAAAAATAAGGTTAAGTAATACCAATTTGGTGTGCACAAAGATGCAATATTCAGTATTAATGTTTTCTATATCTAACAAAGCATATAATTTGGAAAATGTCCATTGGTTCATATTCCCTGAAGGTGAATTCTGATTTTTGAGACTTTTGCTCAAAAATAGTTCCTAATTCTCTGACATATAGTGAATTTCTCTCAATTAAAAAGGCATGTAAAAACACTGTAAACACAGTCTTCGTTAACATGTAGGTCAATATCTAGGTCATAGCACCTATTAGGTAGCTCTGTCCTTATAGCTTTGTCTGACTCCAGATTCTGGTAACCACTCCCTCTCTTTATTACAGTCTGGGGTTAAAGGATGGCAACAGTGTCCTGCTAACAGAAGCCTCAGGTACTGATGGAAGCATCCTTTGTAGTGGTCCCTTAACTCTATCCTTACCTATAAATAAATCCTTACTTATAAATAAATAAATAATCCCCCTTTAAATATCCTAAATTGTGTTTTATTATTTCATCTCTCCTGTCAAATCTTTGTCTGACATAATAGCCTAGATCAAATCTCATTATAACTAATTCCTAAATATTAACCAAGTTATTTTATTTTATTGAAAATAAATGTTATAGCTAAAAATTCTTGGCTTCAATATTTAGGCATAGTTTTAAAATATATATAAAGAAACTGTATTATATTCATGCTTGTGGTGATGAGATTTAGTAATATATCTTGGAAAGTGAAATCTTTTTCATCTATTTCTGAACAATATCTAGGTGCTTCTATTTCCCCTAATGTTTTGAAGATTCACCTTAAATGCCTTGCTATGTTTTGTTTACTCTCAAATGTCTTTATGTCTATTGATAATCCCTAAGTAGAGAAAAAGGAAAAAAGAAAAAAGAAAGAAAAACTGAACAAAAGACATCAGCTGAACTCATCAGCTGAGTTCTTAAGTTGTTCTCAGAAACTTCCACATGAGACTTGCTTATTTTAACATGAGGTTGGCCCTGGAACAATGACACAAGTTTCTGTGACACATTTACATAGCACTGATTTTAATGGGACTTGTTAGAGAGTAACTACACAGTTTTGCCCCTGGTCACATACAAATCTTTGACCTGGATTGATGCTTGAAAACCTGGGAGACTGAGATGCAGCTAAGATAGAAGGGGACAAAGAAAGAAAACCTAGAAGATCTGAAGAAAAATTTTCATTTTCTTCACTCTTGTTCCTTGGTTTAAAGCATTTCAGTGCTTTCAAGATTAATGTGGAGGTAAGTTAATATGCAATGTTAAGAGTTCTCTTGTTAGAAACTCAGAGCTCAAACAGTGTTTTGAGGTATCCTCTGATCATAATATGCTTATGCTGGAGGGAACACAGAAATAATGTCAAGATTAATCCATCACATATCATTATTCCATGAAAGCCAAGAACTCAATCACTATTCCATAATAGAACTCTCAACAGAGATGAAGTTCAAGGCCAGCCATTCCTATAATGATTTCTCATCATAATCAAGTTATTGGTTATAGCCTTACAGGAACCAATAAACAGATTAGATTACACAGCTCATATGCATCCTGACACAGTTTTTGCATAAGGCCCTCTCCTCCGGGTGCTGGTGCACACTCAGAAGAGCTCCAGTGGGTGAAAGGATTCTTTGGCTTTTGGCCTCAAGAACAATTCCTCTTTCAAGAGTCTTCTAGCAGTTTACCCATAACCCTGATGAGTTCTTATGAAAAGCAGGTTATAATTAAATTAAGTTTAGCCAAATTAAATTAATAGAAACTAAAATTGTATAACATTGATTCATCCATTACCTCGGCTGATTTACAGACAATTTGGAAAGTTTTATACTTGGTCACACTGATTCTCAACCTTAGTGCATATTAGAAACCTCTGGAAATTTTAAAAGTATTGATTCCTATGTTTCTTGTACTTTCTGAAGTACTTTCTGAATCTCTGAAGTAAACTTGAGCATTGTTTCATAAAAAATCTCTAAAAGCAGTTTTTTACCCCCACCAAAGACTGAGAGACACTGGTTGTGGGCATACAAATCAGCCTTTACTCTGATTAACGTGATGCCATCAATCATTTCTCTAAATGTGAATATCAAACCCTTGTTTAGTAAGAAAAAAAACCAAAAGAACAAAAAAAAAAAAATCTGTTCTTTATGACATTCTGATATTTGGAAGATTGGATAGTCACCTGAGTTTTAAGAAATAACCTGCATAGTTAAAAATATTAATAGTAAACTCTGAGTGTTCAAACCAAGAAACAAATTTATTTTCTTCTTCCAAACCAGTCAGTTGGTGTTGGTTTTCTGGTCAGAAAGATGAAAGTGTATAAGTAGGATTATGTAGCTCCTTCAGCTGTTGAAGGCTAAGAAGAAGCAGTTAAACTCTTTTAACTTCACCTAAACCATTAAAAATAACCTATTTATCCTCCCCTCCTCTCTAAAAAATTAGAATGGCATTAATGACCCAGAAATACAAAAATGAGAACTTTAAGTGCTGTCAAAAGATGAATGACCATAATCAATCCATTTGTCTAGTAAATTCTATTCCTATTTTGGAAAATATTATTGAACAATGTGATTCACTTTCTGTTGACCAAAGTTCTAATCAAAGATGAAATAAGTCTTTGTCTTGAAAGCAGTGCCTTTAAGGCAGATACCATATCATTCATCTTTTATTAATTATTCATACATTTATTTTGCCAATCAGCAAGCATTTAACAACACACAGTGCTAGGCATTACATTGGTTAGATTATATTGTAGATGACCTAGATGCACACTGGCATAATCCTTGAAGAGACTGAATTCTATTGAAGGAGAAAGACAAGTAAGCAAATAATTTAATACAGTGTGAATAGTAGGAAAACTTAAATATAAACTCATTATAAATAGTACTGGTACTAATTGATTATTCAAGGGTATTAGGATTGAAAAGTGGTAGCTTTAGAATGTTTCACAACAGAGATGACTCAGCTAAGACTTGATATATGAATCAAATTCACCACTTACTAGCAGACCAACACCTTTCAAATATGAATAGATGGATGAATGAATTAAGGAATGGATGAATGACAAAGTAATCTCAATTAAAAAATTCACTAACAAGGTTTAGGGAAATTTGAATATTTTCAGGGAACCCTGAGGAAACAATGAGACATTAAGAAATAAAATGTTAATACTGAGCAATAGACAACCTACCAAAGAGAGAAATCAGAAGCTGGGAGGCTGAACATGTACCCTCACATCGCATCATATTGCTTCTGTCTCCCCCTACGAATAGCCCTGCTGTTGATACATTGGATTTTACAAAGTCGACTGACTGCTACTTTGCAGTTTTAATAAATGTTGACTTCTCTGATAGTATAATCATAAAAACATAACTACAAAATTGCTGATCTACTTGAAAAATATAGGATGGAAACAAAAATGGCCCTAGGTGCCTACTCAACCCATCTTAGCATAAGTACTCAGGGACTTCTGGCCTCTATCATAGTCATACTTTTCCACAAACTTGTTTTGGTAGTATAAAAATGCTAAGCAATAGTTATGGAGGAAAATGCACTTAGAGCTTTATTAGCTGCTCTATACATATTTATTTTTAAAATAATGCCAAAGTGTAATAACCCAAGATCTCATTTGTAAACAATGCACAGCTATATCTTACTATTCTTTTCCTCTAAGTGAATCACGAAGAATTAAAAATAGAAAAGACTAGAGGAAAGTGAAGTTTATAGCATACTGGTCATAATACAGAAAACAACATATTTGAAAAACATGTAAAATTATTTTATTTTTAGCTCCTATCTCCTCACAAAGAGAGCTGTTAAAAAGTAATTTCTGAACTTTCTCTTTAAAAGAAACTGATTACATGTTTCTCATTTTTGTTTGGATTTCAGAAGACAAAAATTAGTTCTAATAACAAGATATATTGTGAAATGTGAGAAGTGTACGGGTCTCTTTCAATTCCCAAGTTCTTGTTCTCAACTGGGCTCATCTCTCTGCACAACTTTAACTCACTTTTTTCATGTCTGACTCAGGAGAATGAGTACAAAAAAATCACCTAGGGAATGCCTTTTAAATAAAATGCCTTTATAAATTCATTAATTTTCATGAATTCTTGAAAACCTAAAGTTAACTGCATTTTCAGGAATAATTTAGTTTATACATTAATTCACTCAGTACATATTTATTGCATGCCTACTATTCTAGCCCTTATAGATAAAGTTCTGGGAAAAAATCCTTGCCTTTACAGAGTTTATATTCTTGCTTTATCTTGAGACTTAAACAGTTTGGGAGTCATCTCTATTGCCACAATTTGGTCTTTTTATATTTTTTCCATTCTCTCCATTGTTTAGAGAATGAGATTTAATAAAATAAACAAGTAACTAAAGCAAACTCCAAAAGACCACAGTATCCTTAGGTTGTGCACATAAATCATCTTAGAAGGAAATAAATTAATCTTTGAAAAGGTGGTATCAAAAGAGTCACAGTTCAGTATTAAAAAGTTTTCTGTCTAGAGTTGTCAGATTAAAACAACCACAACTGAAACTATAACAGTAATCTCTCCAAAAGACATAGCAAGGTCTATCTACATCTATGAAGGGGCTCAAGGGGTTTTTAAGGAAAAATACATCTCCTTATAAAAACTGAAATCTAAGACAGCATTGTGAAATCTAGTGTCTGTGTTTTGGGATAGGTGGAGTTAAATAGATGGGATTTGGTTAGATGAAAACATTATGTAATTTCAAATTTTATTTCTATATTCTTTTAAAGTATAGGATCTTCATTTTCGACATGAGATAAATAAGTCTAGTAAACATTTATTCTGTTACTCAAAGATTACTTGCTAATTATGTATTTTTATCATTGTGTTCTGAAGACTAACATACTTGAAATCAGAAATACTTTTTTACATTCAAATTATGCCATTTACCTGCAATATATAGCAGGGTGTTCACTTCACCTCAGTTTTGTCATCTGTGCAATAAGGATTAAAAGATTTATCTATAAAAGATATACTATATTGATCTTGGCATTAATAATATATGCATATACACACATGCAGAGTATTTGATGAACTACAAACTACTAAGATAGATAATATTAACAAACCTCATTATTTAGGGTATTTTACAATTATTTTATTTTTCCTTACGTATTTTGTGGTTTATAGTATATCTTAAAGTTATTTTTTTAAAAGGGGTTTGCTTTTAAAATATACATTTTCTGTTTTCTATCTTCATAAAAAAAGAGAATGCTTATTATTATATAGGCATATCCTTACAATCATATAAAACAGCACTATTTCATGCCCTTAAAGACTGTTAAATTCCCTTTGATCAGATATGAAATGATTAAGTAGTAAACCTGAAACCCGATTAGGGATCTATATGATGTCAAGTGACAACCAAGACATTACTTTTCTTGTCATAATTATATACACTCTTTTAATCACACTTTTTCTGGTGAAAAAAACACACATAAAGCTATATATTTCTATTTACTATTTAAATAATAAAAATCAAATTATAAAATGTATACCTGATGCCACCCAACTTAAGAAATAGAACAGTACTGGTAGTTCAGAATCTCTCATACCCTTTCCTACACTATCCTGAACTTCATTTTATTTATCACTTGCATCAGTTGATAGATATACTACAATGTATGCATCCCCAAACAATATATGTGCTAGTTTTGCTTTTTTGACTTTATATAAGAGAAATCATGCTTTTGGTAGATCAAACAGACCAAACACTCTGATATGAAATATTCGATCTATACAATTAACAATTTGACCCAATGGGTAATATAGAGGATATTATATCAAACAGTTGAAGAATGCAAATGTTATCTAGAATTTCTTTTGTTTATTTTTACTGTGCTATATGGATCATTGCTCTTTTCCTCCATTTTACTTCATTAATTGGAATACTCTTTTATGTTACCTTTTCACAGTCAGGTCAAAATTAAAGATATTTCACAGTTACAGTGTGGGTATGGGAACGTAGGTAATACTAAAATGAACACAGGGAGAGTTATATACTAACAAGGGATATTACAATTGGCAAATGATTTAATCATCTGATCTACTGATGAGAAAGGGACATGCAAAACTATATGTGTAATAGTAACCAAACATACAGAAATTCTAACATATATGGCAGGTAAGATTATCAGCTCTCAAATACTATCTAAAAAAAAATTCCTTATGCTAATTAAGCACATCAGTTACTTTGATTACAAACCTTACCTACAAGTCTGGAAGAAAAAGAAATTTATTTTTTCTGCTATCATAGTGGATTGTGAAAATAGACACTCCTTAAAGTATATTCAACACCTGCACAATAACCATTCAAAGGTAGAGCTGTTTAGCTACAACTATTTACTTGAAATTAAAATGGTAGACAAAAACTATCACCTAAATGTAAGTACCTATTTTATCATTTTAAATTGACAACTAAATTGTCAATAGGAAGCTATTTGATCTTAAGATATCAGTATATCATATGTGCGTCTATTTAGTATATAAAGATATTCAAATAAACACATAAACATAAAGATACACACTTCTAGAACAGAAAAAAAAGCTTCTCCTTTTAATGGTATATCAATCACCTCACTATTAGTACATTAGAAATGCTTTTAAAGCAGAATTGCTCCTGTTAAAAAGGTTGCAAACACTCTTAATAGTATTTTCTCAAAGTAGGATACATGGAACAATTATTAAAAATTCTACAATATTGATAAAATTATCCCCTAAATCTATTATCACGGGATATATATTATCCACAATAAGGTATTTTTGTATCCTTTTTTCTTTTACCAATTAACTATTTTATTTGCAAACAACAAAATAAAACAAAAAAAAGAATACAAAAAGGGAAATATCAGGACCAGTTACAAATAGAAGAATGTATTGACCAAATGGTAGGTTTGCTTCCATTATATGAAAATCTAATGAGCAGTTTTATAGCATCAAAATATAAAATATAGCAAACTGTGCAAAATATCTCAAGAACAACATGCGAATATGCTTTAATCTAAGGCCTGGTTGAAGAAAGCCACTTTTCAGGAACTCTAAATATATAGGTTCTCTAAGTCTCTTAAAAACTATAAATGACCCAAAGAAATTGGCTGCCATAAAGGTTTAGTTTAAATAAGGCTCCCAGTGTACACCTCAGTTGTGAGCTCAGCTACTTTAATTGGGACATCAATCCTGTGAGGTTTTCCAGTTCTTGATTTTGGCACTCCCAATGTAGCAATTCCTTATGAATTACCATGTCCCTACAAAGAGAGCTGAAAGTCTTAAAACTTGGCCTTTATTAAAGTTTTTAATAAAACTTCTAATCAATCTATACTTTATTAAATGGCTTACCCCCTACCTTAGAATAAGGAAAGTTTTCTTACAGTAATTAAAGCTAACCCTCAGAGGAGTTGTTAATAACCAGATAAAGCTTTTTTTTTTTAATTTGCCTTCTTTAATAGCAATCTGACAGTTGTAGGTCAACCAATAGCTTCATTCTCTTATTATCAACTCCATGAGTCCTCCTAGAAATATGTATTTTTAAAAAGCAATTTTAAAACATGGGGGCACCAAAACAGTACAATTACTGTCAGTACTTTTCTACCAATTGGTACTGTCAGCTTAACAGATAACACCACAGATAAGAGCTGTCAACTTCAGCAGCTTCCCAGAGGCAAGCTCTTGCCTTTTGCTGACTAGCTTCATTCAATTATGTCTTCTTAATTGTTCATGTTCTAAAGCTCATTAAATGAAAAGTAATATTGCTTTCCTGTGGGTAGAACACTTGAGATTTGAAAAATAGTCACTTCATCTCCACCTCAGAGGCACATGTGAGTTAATCTGATGGTATCTGGAAAAGCCCAATATATTTGTGCAAAGATAGCCCTACCAAGAAGGGAGAATAGGGTTGATAAAACTGATTGCTAAATCCTGTCGTAAACAAAATTACTCCCAGTTTTTCCTTTAAAGCTAATTTTCAGGAAAATTGACACAGTTTTGTAATATCTATTATGCTCACACATGTCATATAATTTTCATTTAAAAAAGAACAGTTATTGCTGTTCCATTACTTATTGGATTTGGGGGAGGAAAGAGAGTGCAATACATTTTGAAATTTTCCTGAAAAGAAATCGACAGGATAAGAAAAGAAAGTGTCAGGTAGTTTCATTTATTCATGGTATTGTTCCAAGACTGAAGAAACTAAGTTTCATTCATTTAAAATAGCATGACTGAGTAACTACGATATTTTAGCCCTTGTGCTATGTAATGAGGATACAGTAGTCAAAAGAACTAACATATATTAGATATTTATTCTGTGCCTATTAAGTGTTTGCTCTATATGCATCACCTTACATAATCTTTTTAACAATCTTATAATAAAGGCCATATTTTTTCCATGTTACAGGTGTGTAAACTAAGGCTTAGAAAGATTATGTTTCTTCCTGATGACTCATAAGTAGTTAATGCTAAAGGTTTGAACAGGATCTGACTCTTTAGCATGAGCTCCTAACTACAGGTAGTCCTTACTTTTCACAGTTCCTATAAATGCAAATTTCAGTTACTGTGAGCCAGGAACTGAATTTTGTTACCTCCACATTCATATGTTGAAGCTGTCACTCCCAATATGATGGTATTTGGAGATGGGACCTTAGGGAGGTAATATGTTTAGATGAGGCCTGTGGGGCCCTAATGAAGAGAATAGGGCCATGTTGATGGAATTAGCATCTCTTATGAGAAACACTATAGAGATTGGTTCCTTTCCCTCCCTCACTCCCTGTGAGAGCACAGAGGACAGGCCATGTGAGGATGCAACAAGAGGAAAGCCATCTGCAACCCAAGAAGAGAGCTCTTATCAGACACTGACCCTGCTGGCACCTTGATGTTTCACTTACACTTTCCAGTACTTTGGAAAAATAAATGTAGTTGTTTAAACCACCATCTCTATGATATTTTGTTAAGGCAGCTCAAGCTGACTAAAGCACCATGATTTAGTTCGATTATACCAGTTCCCTAGTAACAAAGTTCAAATGTCAGTTATTACAGTATATTAACTGTGAGTAATTACATAAAGTGCAAAGTTTGCTCTTTGGTCTTTAGCCCCAAATCACCATGAAAACAAGAGAAGTGCCACATGATCAGTGACTCCTCCTGTCATTTCTTTCAAAATCAGACTGTGATTGATTATTGCACATCTGTTATTCAGTTCACGCACAGATAGAAAAGTATGTAGTTATGCTGTCTCATTGTCTTCCACTGCTAAACCCAAGTCACATTGTTTAAAAATGAATAATTAAGGGCTTTCCTGGTGGCGCAGTGGTTGAGAGTTCGCCTGCCGATGCAGGGGACGCGGGTTTGTGCCCCGGCCCGGGAAGATCCCACATGCCGTGGAGCGGCTGGGCCCATGAGCCATGGCCGCTGAGCCTGTGCGTCCGGAGCCTGTGCTCCGCAATGGGAGAGGCCACAACAGTGAGAGGCCCGCGTACCACAAAAACAAACAAAACAAAACAAAACAAAATGAATAATTAAGATAATTTGATAGAGAAGTTGAAAGTACAGCAAAAAATGATAATGAAGACAAAAAATGATAATGAAGGAGATAGAAGTTCAGTAGAATGAACACAGAATTATAGGAAAAAGAGTTGACATGGGAATGTTGACACTGCTGCCATTCTAGAGACCCTAGATTTGAAGCAAGAGAAACTTAGCGAAGACAAACTTATCAGCATAAAATGAAGAAAGGGGTTGTGATAAAAGGATGAAGATGTACCAGATAAAAGATGCCAGCACACACCAAAAAACCAAACAAAAATCAATAACTTTACATTTAAAGAAATCACAGCGATACGTCATAACATTGAAAGAACAAAAGTAAGTTTAGAAAGCTGATCCAAACTTAACGATTATGACAATTTGTTAAAGTGTAGAAAAGATGCTCACTCCATATAATAAGCTATAAGAGAAGAATGCAAGCCCTATCCAAACTGCTCTTAATATGTTTTTTACAAATAAACTTTAATTCTTTCATTTCAACATGATCAAAAGAGAATTAGCCAGCAAACATGAAAGTGTAGCAGAGACATGAAAAATAATAATGCTAATAATAATGCTGGAAGTAAAATTTGAGTTGAACATAAAGTTATAGAAACAATAGCAGACTTTAACTCTTTAATTCTCAATGTAAATTACAGCGTGCCAAATAATTAAATATACTACTAAAAATTTTACTATAATTCTGCAACTTATGATTAAAGATATTTTAATATTTAGACAAAAAATCAAAGGTTGTACTTCCCTGGTGGTGCAGTGGTTAAGAATCTGCATACCAATGCAGGGGACATGGGTTTGAGCCCTGGTCCAGGAAGATCCCACATGCCATGGAACAACTAAGCCCGGCTGCCACAACTACTGAGCCTGCACTCTAGAGCCCATGAACCACAACTACTGAGCCCCCGTGCCACAACTACTGAAGCCCACGCCCCTAGAGCCTGTGCTCCACAACAGAGAGAAGCCAATGCAATGAGAAGCCCAGGCACTGCAATGAAGAGTAGCCCCCACTCACCACAACTAGAGAAAGCCTGCATGCAGCAAAAAAGACCCAACACAGCCAAAAATAAGTTAATTAATTAATTAAAAATAATAAAGACCATGAACAATCATAATTTCCCCCATTAATTAATTAAGATCACTTTGCACAGTTTTAGCTTATATTATCATTTTTCTGTCTCACACTACTACACAAAGTGAGGACTGCCAGAATCAATTTCTATCTGTTTATTTACAGTGAAAGACACATTGTTTAGTATCAGTAGGAGAATATTACTTAAGACTCAAAATTAATTCTAAGATAAGATTTTTATTATATATGTTTTTCTATCATCTTGCTAGAAATGTTCATGGAAAAGTCATCCCAGCAGAGATGAATATAATCATTGTCAGTAAAAGTAATGACTCAGTGTATTTATCAGTTGATTTAAACATTACTAAAATATGTTACGTAGGGCTACATTGCTCATCTTACCATGTGTTCTTGTTGTAAAGTCTTACATGATTAAAGTCATCTCACCAGTGTTCTTGTTGCAATCATACGTTAAGATACATATTTCATATTAATTTGCACAAGTAATGTAGGCATTTTCATAACCCAGAAGTTTAAAATTGGGAATTTTGAAGGCAATATATGGCTATGTCTTTAAGAACCAGCAATTTCTTAAAACTGAGAATGGCTGCTTGCCAGTGGGAGAAAATTGTGATATTAGAAACCTGAGACTATTTGCAGATGCATTTCAAGAGTCCGAGAAAGTAGTAGGATCTTTGTTTTGCTCTCTGGTATATCCCAAACCTATGTACTAAATACATATTTTTTTGAATGAATGATTTGAAGGAAATTGAGATGATATACCCCACTATCTCAAAGATTCCACCTTTAATTTCTCTCTGATCTCATCTCCCAGCAGTCTACCCTTCACTCCCTCTATTTTAGTCATTCTTATTTCTTTGCTCTTCATCAAACACAACAAACACTTTAAAACCTTTATATTGCTGTTCCCTCTCCCTGGAAACAAATTTCTGCAAGAAATCAAATTAGTTAATTTCTTCAATTCCTCCAAGTCAGTAATAAACATCTCATTCTCACAGAGGGCTAGCTGATAATCCTTACTTAATGTTCCAGTTTGCCCTACCCCCTCTCCCAATTCCCATTGGGTCATTCCTTTTTGTTTTATCCATAGCATCTATCACCTCTTAGCATCTTATATAAGCTCTTTGTTTATTAAATTATCTCATTTATTATCTTTAGTGTTTACTATCTAGGTTTCTCAATAGAATGTAGATTCTAAGATGCCAGATTTCTTTTACTGTATCTTTCACTAACATTCCAAGATTACAGAAAAGTTTCTAGCATATAGCAAATATTCAATAGTATGAATGAAGGAACAAAGGAGCATGCCTTTGAGGTGAAATTCTGCGTATTAGAATAATACACATGCCATGGCAAAGGCATTTTTTATTATCTCAGTTGCCAGTAGTTATACATTCCTAAATGATGAGAAGGGTCATAAAACAGCAATGGCTGCTATTCACTTTTCCCATTTGGTTTGGTTATTATTTATTTATTTTCAGATAAAAATGTCACTAAGTGTTATTAAGCATTATTTTAATAATTTTTGCCATTTAGGGTACATTTTAAAAAATCAAATGCCTTTACTTACTATATTTTGTTCATATACCAAATATTATCATACCCAACTTATTAATAAAAAGTTCAGTCAAAAACAATATAATTGACTTGCACAAATTCACATAAGAAGTGACAGAACCATAAATTAAAATAGATTTGTCTGACTCCAAAATTTGATCTGACTCCATCATGTCTTGATATCTATTAGATTTGCTATATTGATCCAAAAATTACCTTCTGCTTAAATTAGGTATTTTGGGTGACTTTGGTAATTTTTTGGGTTCCATCATTTATTAGCTCTGATAAAGGATTATTATTTAGAGTATAGAGACTTACAGGTATTCAGGGTCACCATTATAAAAATGTCTTAAATATTTCTGGCAGCCAAATATCTTTGGAAAGTCGTCTCTCCCAAGAAAATTAATTAGCTATGCTATAATGATAGCAGTGGAAAGTCCCACAACATTAGATGCTATGTCACTCTAAGTTATATTTCCTGATCTGTTAAAGATATGTTGAGATCCTGATCTGTTAAAGAGAGGAGAGCACAATAAAACTTTAAATCTTACTTTGCCTACCTCAAGGTATTGTTGTAAGAATCTGATGAGTTAATTTACATGAAAGCACTTTGCACCCAGTACAGCCATATATTTCCACATGACTGCACAGTAATAAAAAACAAAAACAGAACTAAAAACAAAAACAACATAAAGCATCTTTCTCTTATTACATTTGGGAAGATAGCTAAAGACTTAGAAATAATAGTATTTATAGATATACATAGTTGGTAAATATTAAATGCCATAACCAGTGGATAGTTTTATATCTCACTGATAGAGGGGAATTTATTTATTTATACATACATACATACATACATACATATATACCTACATACTATATTCATCTCTATTTCAGCCCTAGGAGCCAGCCACTAGGTAGTTTCCTAAATGCTCTGGAAACCACATATCTAGTGTTGTAGGCACAATAATGGTCTCCAAATGTCTATGCCTTAATCCCTGGAACCTATGAATATGTTACCTTACATGGCAAAAAGGACTCTGCAGGTATGATTCAGGTTAAGAACCTTGAGATGGGGAGATTTCCCCAGATTATCTGGGTGGGCCCAATCTAATCACATGAGCCTCAAGATGTAGTAAGCCTTTCCTGGTTGTGGTAAGAGAGGAAGAGGTAACTGTGGAAGAATAATAGGACAATCTAATATTACTGGTTTGGAAATTGGAGGAAGGAGGGCTGGAGCCAAGAAATGTGGATTAGCTTCTTGAAGCTGGAAAAGCCAAGAACACAGATTCTTTCTAGAGCCTCCAGAAAGGAACACATCCTTGCTAACAACTTGATGTTAGCTGCCTGAAATCTGTGTCAAACATGTGACAGACAGACCTGACAGACATTTGTGTTCTTTTAAGCCACTAAATTTGTGGTAATTTGCTACAGCAACAATAGATAATTAATCTAAGCTAGGGAATAGTTTTTAAATAAATAAAAAAAACAAAACATGCTAAATCTGATGTATAAAAACAAAAAATTGACAAAAATAAAATGATATTTAGAGGGTTTTTTTCTATTAAGAATTTTAAAAATTTGAATTATTTTAAAATGCAGTGAAGATTAATATCTTACCCTCAAAAACATGAAGAAACAAATAGCTTATCAAGTCATCATTCACCTGAAAGTAACATTTTTAACCTACCATTATATCCTTATAAAAAGTGATATCAGTATGTCTCAGTCCCAGCTGTACTCAACAAAACGCAGAATCCAATTTAAATCTAACAGCATATGCTTCACAGACTGTACAATGACATTGAATATTCAAACAGAGAGCTATGACCTGAACTTGAGCCTACTCTAAAGAGAATCAAATCCTCATGGCAGCATCTTAATATTTGTGAACACAGTGGGGAATATATAATTTACAATACCATGTGCGTTGTAAATTATTTTCTTCTATTGTTGACAGGAAGAGATGATGAATAAACATCAAGGATGATATTCATGATGGTAGTTAAATACACAAAAGCATAGAAAGAAGAGTATTCATTTCATTTTACAGTTCGTGGGTTTTTTTGTGGGATTTATTCTTGATGTGCCCTAGCTTATTTGCACAGGAGCTGATCATAGGTGTGATAGTTTTAATTCCTGACAGGTAGAGACTGCTGCCAGAGAATGCCTGCCATGGATGGGGAGATAAAGAAAGACAAACTGAAAACTCTAAAAGCCACTAACAGAAACCCTTTACAGAGTATAAGAATCATCTTCAATTTTGAGATACCTGAGAATACATGTAATTACAGAAGATATATGTAATTACAACTCTCTTGGACAACACTCACATACTGCCTAGAGATGCTTCCCTAGTAGGTGTTGCTATCAGGAAGACAGAAGGAAACAAGAAACGTTTTTGTTCCTCTATGCTACCTTAAACATACAAGCAATGGGTCAGGATCAAGATTATGGGCGGAGAACAGATTTAGACCTGAGAGAGGAAAATCAGGAATGCCCTCAAATAGAATCAGCAACTAAGAGCCTAAGCTGAGGAGAAGGGATCAGAAATCAGGCAAGCAGAGAAGTCAGGTTAGACTTCTTCCTCCTCAGAAAGTATGGAGAAGAAAATACAGATAGATTGTGAAAGGATGGTCAAAACTCAAGGAAAAGTAACATCTCAGCCAATTAAAAACCAAGAGTAAGGCAGGATTCCTAAGTGAGGGGGAGAGAGGAACAGAGATAGGCAAGAAAAACCTCCTCTACAGTCTTCTGCTGCAGTCGACTAGTCTAAAGCATTTAATTCACAATTCTCAGGTGTCATCACACTATGGCTAAATGGTGGATGGTTGCAAACACCTATAAAAAGACAGTGAATTAAAAAAAAAGAGAGAGCTTACACCAATGTGAGTTAGAAAGATTTATTTATGTCACCTCAAACCTGTCAGAATGGCTACTGTCAAAAAGAACACAAATAACAAACATTGGTGAGGTTGTGGAGAAAAGGGAACAATCCTACACTGTTGATGGGAATGTAAATTGGTGTAGCCACTATGGAGAACAGTATGGAGATTCCTTAAAAAAAACCGAAAAATAGAGTTACCATATGATCCAGCAATCTCAGTCCTGGGTATATATCCAAAAGAAGCAAAAACACTAATTTGGAAAGATACATGCACCCCAATGTTCACAGCAGCATTATTTACAATTGCCAAGATATGGAAGCAACCTAAGTGTCCAGTGTCCATCAACAGATGAATGGATAAAGAAGATGTGGTGTGTGTGTGTGTTTACACACATACATACATACAATGGAATAGTACTCAGCCATAAAAAAGACAGAATTTTGCCATTTGCAACAACATGGATGGACTTGGTATTATACTAAGTGAAATAAGTCAGAGAAAGACAAATACTGTATGATATCACTTGTATGTGGAATCTAAAAAATACAACAAACTAGTGGATATAACAAAAAAGAAATAGACTCACAGATATAGAGAACAAACTAGTGGTTACCAGTGGGGAGAGGGAAAGGGGGAGGGGGCAATATAGGGATAGGGCAGTGAGAGGTACAAACTATTAGTTATAAAATAAGCTACAATGGGGTTTCCGTGGTGGCACAGTGGTTAAGAATTCTCCTGCCATTGCAGGGGACACGGGTTCAATCCCTGGTCCAGGAGGATCCCACATACCACTGAGCAACTAAGCCCATGCACCACTACTGAAACCCATGTGCCTAGAGCCTGTGCTCTGCAACAAGAAAACCCACTGTGATGAGAAGCCCATGCACCACAATGAAGAGTAGCCCTCACTCGCCGCAACTAGAGAAAGCCTGCATGCAGCAACGAAGACCCAACATAGACAAAAATAAACAAATAATTAAAAAAAATAAAATAAGCTACAAGGATATATTGTACAACACAGAGAACATAGCCAGTATTTTATAACTATAGAGTATAACCTTTAAAAATTGTGACTCGCTATACTGTACACCTGTAACTTATATAATATACATCAACTATACGTCAATCAAAAAAGAGAAAAATCAGTAATAGGGTCTTTCAGCTGTTGGTGATATTTATATTTTTAAGATTTAGTGCAATTTTTTAAAAAAATGAAAATGCTGAAAAATATCTGGGAAAATGAGTTATGAAAGTTTATACTTAATAAATTAACATTTTTATATACAGCAAATCATAAAATATGATACAATGTAACTGAAGTAGTCACAATATAATTACAGAATTTAATAATTTACGTGTATGACGTGCTATACTAGTGATGATGGGATATAACTATACAAATTTATCTAAATTTATTAATTTTTTAAGTTGAGGATACTGGGACAAATTTTCTGATCCTCCTTGTACCCCTGCCCCCCACATAATATATAATAGTGTGTGAAATTATTAAATATGAGAAAAGCGTAGGAGCATGGCATAAGTGGTATGGGGAGAAGAAAGTTGGAAAACATACATGAAATGCAGATCCCTATCTTCAGGGACCTCTCAATTCCTAGCATATGCTTACTTTTTTACACAACTTGCCAATCTGTCTGCATGCCAAATTTATTCCAATTTCAGGCTCAGAATAAAAAAAACAAAACAAAACTTCTGATCCCTAACATTAGAATTGCCTTAGCATAAAAACATTTAATTTAGTAAGGAAATATAATGGACTAGAGGGTAATAGAGATTTTCAAATTTATATTATCTTAATATATATTAGAATTAATATTGATCATCTCAATAAATCAATAGTAACTTTAAAAAGTTTTTACTGTCGAGGGTGAAGAACCCTTACAGATATTTAGGAATGATGGTGGAGAAAAAAATGCATTGCCATAGGGCCTACTGACTAAGTGAGGCAAGACACTGGTAACCATGCTATTTCTGCACTCCATATGTCTCTTTGGAAAGTCTTTGCCTATATCATATTTGTTTTCTGTGAGAAGACTTGCAAAAACATTGTCATTTTCAAAATAAAATTCAGTTGAAATATTTTTCTTTGACCAATAGTGTAAAAATGATATAGCTGAAAAGAGGGACAAGTACAGCTCTGGTCTGTGAGGGACTCTCTATGTAAAATGTCACTCAAAAGGAGTAAGTCATCAAATAAAATGATGTCATCTAGTCAAATGGCATGCTTTAGGAAGACAGGCATTTAAATTCTCTTAAAAACCCAACTGCTACACTGAATTATTTAGTGTAGTTCAGTCAGACACAGCCATTTGTTTCTACAGGTATTGCTTTCAATAAAGAAAAAAACCCAACAACAACAACAAAATGAACAAAAAACACACTAAATCCCTAGGTAGAGATTTTAAAAGTCAGTAATGCTTGGGAAATAAAAATATATTCTGAAGTAATATAATCATACCCAAACTTTTAGACTCTGTACTCAATCCATATGACTTATGTGAGCAAAATATTATTAGAACCAAGATGAACAATAATCATGTATTACAAGCATGTGACTAATGCTACCCTCAAAGGTACAATAAACAATTATTCTCTGTGAAACAAAACATTGTGACAATCATTAAAACTCTCACCACTGCACTCAATATATCCGGCCTTATTAAAACATTTGGAAAATATAAATGGGCACTTCTGTTTTTGTTCATTTTTTAAAAATGAAAATTGTTGGTAATGTCTGACCTGAAGACACATATTCATTATAATAGTCAAGCATCATAAAGTAAACTTCAAATGTTATGTATTCTACATAAATTACTCTGGAGCAACAAGAAGTTGGCTCATAAACTTGCACTCAAGTAGAGAAATATTTCTTAAGGAAAAATTGTATGTTTAAGTCATTCCTCACTAATTTCTCAGGAAAAGGCATTTTTAGCATACTGGTCTATTACCTATGCTTCATAAAGAATGCAGCTATCTAATTTAAATTTAGCTGTGAACAGATTTCTCAGCAGTTCAATTTGTATTTTGAGAACATCTCTCAAGAATCATAGCTTGCAATGTATGGTGGTTCAGTGAAGAATAATCTGTAAATAAAATCTCCATCTATCAACAAAGGCCATTAAAGACCATAAAATAACCCATCCTTGACTGATTAATGCTGCAACTGAAAGGAATTTCAGGCTATTAACATCCAGAAAATATACTGCTGCTGTCGTTATGTTTATTATATAAATCACATAGTTACATGTACTGGTATAAAGCAGTGTGTTTTCTTAACAACCTCTCCCTCACCCACCCCATAATTAATTTAACATTTTTATAAGAAAGACACTTTGAAGAACACAGAATTATCTATAGAACGTAAGTAACTCTATTTCTTCCCTACAAAGAATGTGCGTAAAAGAAGAGCTATGTATATTTATTAGATAGCTAAATATTGGTTTAACACTTCCTATGTAGTTTGATTACTTTCATATACTTATGGCATTAAAACAATTTCTCTAAATGTTGTTTTAAAACCTTTATTTTAATTTGAATTTATTGATAGTTCCATCAGTGATACTGAGGGTGTGTCATGGATAAAATTGCCATATTTATCTTATTCCATCAGTTTTGTTACAACATAGCCATCAATGTCATTGCTCCTCCTTCCAGGGAATGTAAATATAACCTGGTCGGATCATAGCCTAGAAGCTAACAGGGCACTGTCCATTAGGACAGATCCTGGTTCTTCCAAAGAATCTCTTCAGAAATACTAGGTATTAGCTCTTATGCCTTAAAAACTACAGGCTTTGCATTTACCCAATGTTTTAACATTTGAACTTGCCTTTAAAAATTTGGTATCTCAAAAATATTTTCTTATGCTGAGTGTATAATACAAGGCACTGTCTAAGCCTTTTACTCACATTATCTCCTTCCATCTGTATATCAATCCCATGAGATAGGTACATTTTAACCATACTATGTTTGTTTTAAAAAAAATAGATTTAAGAGCTTAACCTACTTTCCCAAGGTCACATAGCTAGTGTGTTGTAAGGTATTCAAACTCAGGTATGTGTTGATTCCAAAATTTATATTGTTAACTGAATACTTGTCCTAGCCTCATTTTTTAGTCTCTTTAGCCAAGAACACTCCCAGATTTTCTTCTTCCTCTCTCTGTAAAATATTCTGGTTTAGCCTACTTAATCTTCCCATTCTTTTGCACTCTGAGTAGAGTTATGTTTTGCTATACTGGTTCTTTTGGGCTTTTGTAATAATATACATAGTAGTAAAAGGGGAGTATAAGAAGACTGAGAGGCAGTCAGATTTGGGATCTGGGAGAAGACTTTCTGAAGATGAGTTGGATTGAAGAGAATGTGTTAAGATAGCAGTCAGTAAATGACAAAGAAATGAAAAAGGCATATTTTAAGACCATGTATCCTGCTGTTAATAATGGACAAATACATGTAAAATACATGATATTATTATTTTTGTTTTGTTTCATTTTGTTTCTGCTTTTTGTCATAGCTGTTTGCTTTGATGATAGAAACATTGCTCCAGAATAGAACAACATGGATGCATGACTTCTAAGTAGATCTTTGTAAATATCATTTTAATAAAATATCTAAATGGGCTAAACAACTGCAGCTATAAGACACAGGTGACCACAGTAAAGGACAGTGCATAAAATTCAAAAAAAACCAAACAAAATATCACAGTTTTTCTTAAAATTAAGAGATGAAAAATTGATTTTGAATATTTGTGATTCTCACTTTGAATGTTTGTAATTCTCTGTGCTAACTCCCATTTCCTCTCCAAGTCATGTGTCCTCAGACACTATGGGGTCCCTTTGCAAACATTAACAAGGAAGTGATGATACGTATCAGGAATATTGATGTTTTTATGTTTTAAGAATAAATTCTAGGTAATTTAAGTCAAAGGAATGAGAGTTACTGAAATAGAAACAAAGGATACAGAAGTACTTATCCTCAAATCTATCTTCTCTGATTTAGAATTCTGTTAGCATATACTTCAAAAGTCATCTTTAAAATAAAAATTACCATTAGACATGTAGCTTATTCATAACTTGGGAAAATTATTTTGCCCAAATAATTAGATCAACAGCTGACTCTGTAAGCTGAGATGATGGCACACTAGCCAATGAGGAACAAATATGTTAATGAGAAGAGAGTTTGAGGGGTCTAGACCTTTTGCACAGTGATAGATCACAGAAGGCAGCTGGGTATCTGAAGAGGCAATGAAATAAATGTAGGAGAGCAAACAAATAAAGCTTTAATTACTCTGCATTTAATCCAAGCATTTTAGCAGCAATCCAGACTATACTCAAAGCAGATTTATGAATAGACTAGCAGCCTAGTAAATCAACATCTTAGCTTGTGTATTTGCCATCAGCCTCCTTAGATTAGCCACATTCCTACCCCTTTTGCACTTAAAACTTTCTCCAATGATAAAGAGGAGAGTAAGAAGAAAATGACCAAAGAAGGTATTATATGATTAATAATCTCTCTTCTTCATGTCCCTCTTCTATAGTATTCTACTCTCCTAAAGGTATAAAAAACCACAAAAACTAAAATCAATAAAAATAAATTCCATCTTCCTTTATTAAATTTTTAAAAATTTAATTATTTTTTTTATTCAGCAGGTTCTTATTAGCTATCTATTTTATACATATTAGTGTATATATGTCAATCCCAATCTCCGAATTCATCCCACCACCACAGCCTCCACCACTTTTCCCTCTTGGTTTCCATATGTTTGCTCTCCACATCTGTGTCTCTATTTCTGCCTTGCAAACTGGTTCATCTGTACCATTTTTCTAGATTCCACATATATGTGTTAATATACAATATTTATTTTTCTCTTTCTGGCTTACTTTACTCTGTATGATAGTCTCTAGATCCATCCATGTCTCTACAAATGACACAGTTTCGTTACTTTTTATGGCTGAGTAATATTCCATTCTTTTTTAAAATTTCTTTTCTTAAGGTGTACAGGTCTTAAAACACTTTGGCTATTTCTATGCAGTGGGTCTAGTGGATTTGGAAGGCTGGGAACATCATCTTGTTTAAAAACAATCACTTTTTCCCAGCACCACTTATTGAAGGGGCTGTCTTTTCTCCACTGTATATTCTTGCCTCCTTTATCAAAGATAAGATGACCATATGTGCGTGGGTTTATCTCTGGGCTTTCTATCCTGATTTCTTTCTCTAATTGCTTTAGGTGCAAGCTGGGAAAACTGGACAGGTACTTGTAAAATTATGAGACTAGAACACTCCCTAACACCATACACAAAAATAAGCTCAAAATGGACTAAAGACCTAAATGTAAGGCCAGAAACTGTTAAACTCTTAGAGGAAAACATAGGCAGAACACTCTATATATATGGAATCTAAGAACAAAAAGGTCATGAAGAACCTAGGGGTAAGACGGGAATGGAGACACAGACCTGCTAGAGAATGTACTTGAGGATGTGGGGAGCGGGAAGGGTATGCTGTGACAACGTGAGAGAGTGGCATGGACATATATACACTACCAAATGTAGAATAGATAGCTAGTGGGAAGCATCCTCATAGTACAGGGAGATCAGCTCGGTGCTTTGTGACCACCTAGAGGGGTGGGATAGGGTGGGTGGGAGGGAGGGAGATGCAAGAGAGAAGAGATATGGTAACGTGTATATGTATAACTGATTCACTTTGTTATAAAGCAGAAACTAACACACCATTGTAAAGCAATTATACTCCAATAAAGATGTTTAAAAATAAATAAATAAAAGAACTTTCTGCAACACTGGGGAAAAAACAACAAAGAACAATCACTTTTTAAACAGAGATGAAGAATTACATAATTCCTAAAGCAGAATAGGCAAAAAATGAAATAAAATGAACAAATGAAATAAAATAAAAAATCCTGTTTAGCAAAAAATAACTACCTTGTGAAGGCCTTTTGTGTATAATGAAGTAAGGGATGTAAATCAACTATACTCCAATAAAAATTTTAAAAAAAGGAAAGAAGGGATATATTTCTAAAGCTCTATTAATTTATTAAAATGTTATTAAAGAGAGTAGTGTGGGAAAAAGTACTTAAACTCAGCTATTCACTAACAAAACAGAAACACTACTCTTGTATTTGCATTGCTAAACTTCTTCTTTTTTTTTTTTTTTTTTTGCCGTGGCACGCGGGCCCCTCACCGTTGCGGCTCCTCCCACCGCGGAGCACAGGCTCCGGACGCGCAGGCCCAGCGGCCACGGCTCACGGGCCCAGCCGCTCCGCAGCACGCGTGATCCCCCCGGACCGGGGCACGAACCCATGACCCCCGCATCGGCAGACGGACTCCCAACCACCACGCCACCAAGGAAGCCCTGCTAAACTTCTAATTATTGTTCTTCCTTCAAATAAAATGACTACTGTTCTTCCTTCAAATAAAATGACTATTTAGCTAGAATAATTTTAGAACAAGTTGGGCTGGGGGGATAAATGATACTGTCTGAGAGCAATCTTTAGAGAAAATCATAATTTCAAAACTTGGAAAACAAACAGCCAAATATATAGATTGTGGTTCTTTTCATGTTCTAAACTATGAGATGAATTTTTTGCCTTTAACTTCTGTGAGGTAAATAAAACTGGTTACAGAAATACACTTTAATATTATGTATGGTATGACCTAACAGTTTGGCAAAAGCTGTACTGAGATAGGCTTTAAAGTATTCATGTATACAGAATAAAAGCCTATTATGAGTTCCAAGCAAGTTTCTTATTGCTATTAATTAGACTTACTTTGCAATGTCCATCTTGATATTCATGTTTTTAATATTTCTATTTAGCAATAATTTTCTGACCCTCAAAGGCACTTGCATGAATAGACAAACACATTGTGGAATAATTAATGAAACTCCAGCTCTTTGGCCCAAAAAGGGCGGGAGATTTTGTCAGATTCATTGCTCTATCCCTAATACCTAAAATAATGTTGGTCATACAAATTAATTAAATAAGTCAATGAGGAATATATATTTATTTATTCTTTAACTAGAATACCTGTTCTATGCAAAATGATCAGATTTCTATGTTAAGGATTTAATCCTACTTAGCTATTAACAAAGTCCCCTGGAGATAATATTTATTTATTTACTATTAGTTCCATCCTTAAAAATGGCAGCAGATACTTAAAAATCAAATGAATCTATTTAAAACTTTTTTAGCTTCTTATATGTTCCTCAGTTACATAAAAATACCACTATTGGACAAAAAGTGTATGTTTTCCTTTAATTACACTTTAAACGTGTAAAAGGTGTGGTATAATTTTACATTTTTATTTAAAGAAGTCAAAATATTTGGGAAAACTAAGGAAATGCAGATGATCAGACTAAAATACTGATTTAAAGCTAGAAACAATATTTATATTTTGTATTGCTTGTTTTAGGTAAACATGGAATTGCTATGCCCCTAAAACAGTCAGTTCAAGAAGAAGAAAGTTTACCACCTCCGAAAGGCAAAGTTTAAAATCTGTGGAGTATGTGAACAAGGAAAAAGAAAGGCTGTTTTCTGAGGAGTCTATTTTTGTGGTATAACAATGATTTCACAGCAAATGTGATTTACTTTGTGGCATAAGTAATAGGGAAATGTGCTACCACAATTTCAAGAAGAAATATAAAGCTCCAGTCAGTCTCTCTGTCCCTGTCTGCCTGTCTGTCTGTCTCTCTCTTGCGCGCTCTCTCTCTCTCTCTCTCTCTCTCTCTCTCTCTCACACACACACACACACACACACACACACAGAAGGATGTCTCTCTCTCTCTCGCGCGCGCTCTCTCTCTCTCTCTCTCTCTCTCTCTCTCTCACACACACACACACACACACACACACACAGAAGGTAATTGAGGAGTCTGGGAGAAATGTGTAGTACTATAGCTGAGAGTCTCTGTGTATGATGCTTTCTAAAATAATCTGAGAAGATACCTAACAGCAAATTTGTGATAATTTTAATATATATTTCAGCAGATTAACATAGTTCAACTGTGATTAAAAGGAAAGAAGACAAGCAGGAGTTTTATTCTGACCATGCACCACCCCCCCCCTCAAAAAAAAGATACAGGAGAGGAAAATGGCTTGATTGATTTTTGGCAACTGTCCTGCAGAAAAATGCCAACGATCCAGATTTACAAGTGAGTTTGTGAGTGCCTCAACCTTAAATGACTTTCTATGAATATTGCAAAAATTAGTCCTGCAATGGGAAAGATAAGAAAATCCAAGACCACTCCCAACTTTAAGAGTATATGATTTTTAAACAGTTATCAGCTTATTTAATTTTTCTTAAGAAGGGTGGATTTTTTAAAATAAAGATAACTATGCTAACGATACATAAAGACAAAGTGGATAACAAGACTTTGGCATGAGAATTAGTGAGCAGTAATATAGCAACACACAGTAATATACAACTATATGTATATTACTATAACTATATATTATTATAACAGAAAACAATTCCTGAAATATCTCAAATGTCACCAAAAAAAATACTGAGGCATCACTAGCCTGTGGGACTATGACGTCAAAAGAGATTTTGAGTTTTACCATCTGTTGGGTCATTCAAGCATTTCACAGCTTCCTGCCAGCAGCAAATCTATGCTATCTGCTTCTTCCCAGAATTTAAAAAATATATGTAAAAGCTTTTGGAAATGTAGAAAGTTTTATTCATTTTTAAGAAATTTTTACTAAGGCACTATTGCTCTTTAAAGAAATTTTAATAGCTTAAGTTTTAAGGCTTTTCAAAGTCAAAATTTTATCCTTTTGGAAATTTTAAGCAATTTAAACTTCAATACTTTTCATGAACAAAATAGCCACAAAACAATGATTTTACATTCCTAATTTACTTGGTACTATCTGACCTAAATATTAAATCTTTAAACAGAATGAGCACTGGTGAAGTGCTCTGTCTCTACAAATGAACATCCTGTCAGGGGTCTCTTCTCATCCCTCCACTTTCTCCTGGTGTCTTCTGACCTCCTCCATGCTTTTCCACAGGCATTGCCACCAGGTGGCCAAGTCACACTGCAGAGTACTATGGGCCAAGTGTTTAGGATCTAAGAGTCTGCCATTCCATTCCTGGCTTGGACAGTCATTACCTCTTCCTTGAATCTGTTTTTTTTCCTCCTCAGTAAAAGATAAATAATCATGTCAAGGAGTTATAGTGAGGATCAAATGAGATATTGTGCAGAAATTTCTCATGCCTAACATATAAGTACTCAGAAAATGGTGATAGTTTTTGCTATTGCTCACTTAAGCTTGGCTTTTAATTAATTTTTTATTGGGTGCTGGATATGTATTTATCCATTCACACAGTGTTTTCTAAGTGTTCATCACGCCTGCTAAAGGTATGGATAAAAGTACACTGGAAGGTGGCTATTATCTAAAAGAATAAGTCATGCATTCAGTGAGTAATTAGATAATATGAATGAAGTGAGAATAAACTTGCACTAGGTAAGTGGTAAAGTACTACAAACTGAGTACCTAAAGTAGAAAATGGGAGGTAGGTGATTTCTATTGGTAGCCATAAGGCTAAAGCATGTGGAACATGAGGTAACTTTTATGTGCTTGATACACTGTTTCATGTGATAGTATACTGCACTTAGTTTTTTTTGTTTGTTTTTTTTTGGTTTTGTTTTTTTTGCAGTATGCAGGGCTCTCACTGTTGTGGCCTTTCCTGTTGTGGAGCACAGGCTCCGGATGCACAGGCCCAGCAGCCATGGCTCACGGGCCCAGCCACTCTGCGGCATGTGGGTTTCTCCCGGACCGGGGCACGAACCCGTGTCCCCTGCATCGGCAGGTGGACTCTCAACCACTCCGCCACCAGGGAAGCCCAGTTTTATTTTTTATTTTTTAAATTTGTGTGCCTTTAATTAAAAAATATGTGGAAATTATGGAATGGGATAAGGACTAGAAAGAGTAGAACATTCTAAATACAATCTAAGAGGTGTGCAATATATTGGAAAATATGGCCATGAAATAATAAAATAATTGGATTTAGGCAATCTATAATGTTAATTAAAAGTTTAAAAAACAATGATATTAATCAGTGAAACACAATATGTACATGTATTCTAAGCCAGGTACTTCATAGCTAGCTTGATATTTGGGGCACCAAGATGAATAAGAGATAATCTGAATCTGCATAAAAACATCACAGACTTTCATTCTAGTGAGAGAGAACATATATAAACCAGGAATTACAAACTCAGATGCCTTTGGTAACAAAATGTGTGCAGCATTTCAGGTTTATAAAATAAACACGTAAAATATTGTTACTTTTATAAAAAATGATCTCCCTCATCTGTCTTGAAATATGCAGCCTTTTCTGCCCAGTTTTATAGCCTATGATTTTTTATAGAAACATGAATATAGAGAGTAATTTCTCAATAATAAAAAAATATTCCCAATGAAAAATGGCCTTGGATATTTGGTCTCAGTGCCAGAGAAATTACAAGGAGTGGTAGAGATCATGGTAAACTAGATATATCACACTCTATTTAAAGCAGATGACTTCTACTCATAAATTATTGTCATATACTACTACAGGCTCAGCATTGCCAAATTATCTCATATTTTTTAAGAGGGGAAATAAAGCTAGAATTTTTGTGTGTGTGCAAAGGTTTAATGGTTGGTTCACTTTAAACACAAACACTGAATAGGCAAAACTTTTAAAATAAAAAATTAAAAATCCAAAAGCATGAAGAACCTAGGGGCAAGATGGGAATAAAGACGCAGACCTGCTAGAGAATGGACTTGAGGATATGGGGAGGGGGAAGGGTAAGCTGTGACAAAGTGAGAGAGTGGCATGGACATATATACACTACCAAATGTAAAATAGATAGCTAGTGGGAAGCAGCCTCCTAGCACAGGGAGATCAGCTCAGTGGTTTGTGACCATCTAGAGGGGTGGGCTAGGGAGGGGGAGAGGGAGGGAGACGCAAGAGGGAAGAGAGATGGGGATATATGTATACATATAACTGATTTACTTTGTTATAAAGCTGAAACTAACACACCATTGTAAAGCAATTATACTCCAATAAAGATGTTAAAAAATTTTTAAAAAGCTATGTCTATAGGTAGAATTAACTTCAAAGATTCCAGTATTTGATCCTGAGTTAAAGGAATTATAATACAAAAGGGAAGTGTGAAGGAAACCATACTTTTGGAAACCATAAAAAATTTGAAAGAATAGAAAGAACACTGAGAAAGAGCAACTCTCCTTAAATTTCCTATGCAAAACTAAGTCAATAATAAAGGAAATATTCCTACATAAACAATAATCTTTTAAATGTGTGAAATCATAGAACTTCTTCTTGGGGAAACCTTTAATTTTAATCTGTTTGAGACTGAGTAAAAGTCTGTCCAGGTGTGTCCTAATGAATAAGTCTATTTGTCAGACTATGTCTGTGGATTCCCAATAGTGGAATCTCCTGGTGCATTTGTTAAAATGTGTTTCTGAATACCACTCCAGATTTACAGAACTGAATATTTTTGCTTGGGCACAGAAATATGGATTTTAAAATAAGTATATTTACTTAATTTTAATACAAAGTAAATGTTTGGAATTTTATAACTGGACTCACAGCCTCCTCAACACTGATCCACAGATTAGCCACCAAAGACACCTGTTTAATTAGAGATTCTGAACCCCATGTAGACTCACTGGAATCCAGGGACAGGGACCTAAGAGATCTATATCTATAACAAGCTTAACTAGATGACCTTAATGTGTGTTCAGATGCATGAAGCCTACCTTTTATTGCATTATAGTTATCATTCTTACTTTCAATGTTTCTTCGATTCTCATTTTTACTCATAAAACTGGTAATTTGTATATATAGTTTGTTTAAATTCAGCATAAAGATTATCTCCCCAAGATGGCGGAGTAGAAGGACATGCCCTCACTCCCTCTTGTGAGAACACCAGAATCACAACTAGCTGCTGGACAATCATTGACAGGAAGACACCGGAACTCACCAAAAAAGATACCCCACATCCAAAGACAAAGGAGAAGCCACAATGAGACTGTGGGAGGGGTGCAATCACAGTAAAATCAAATCCCATAACTGATGGATGGGTGACTCACAAACTGGAGAACACTTATACCACAGAAGTCCACCAACTGGAGTGAAGGTTCTGAGCCCCACGTCAGGCTACCGAACCTGGGGGTCTGGCAGGGGGAGGAGGAATTCCTAGAGAATCAGACTTTGAAGGCTAGTAGGATTTGATTGCAGGACTTCGACAGGACTGGGGCAAACAGAGACTCCACTCTTGGAGGGCACACACAAAGTAGTACGTGAATCCAGACCCAGGGGAAGGATCAGTGACCCCAGGGGAGACTGAACCAGACCTACCTGTTAGTGATAGAGTGCCTCCTGCAGAGGTGGGGTGTGTGTGTGTGTGTGTGGCTAACTGTGGGGAGAAGAACACTGGCAGCAGGAGTTCTTGGAAGTATGCCTTGGTGTGAGCCCTCCCAGAGTCTGCTGTTAGCCCCACCAAAGTGCCCAGGTAGCCTCCAAGGTTGGGTTGCCTCAGGCCAAAAACCAACAGGGAGGGAACCCAGCCCCACTGATCAGCAGTCAAGCAGATTAAGGTTTTACTGAGCTCTGCCCACCAAAGCAACAGTCGGCTCTACCCACCACCAGTCCCTCCATCAGGAAACTTGCACAAACCTCTTAGATAGCTTCATCCACTAGAGGGCAGACAGCAGAAGCAAGAAATACAATCCTGCAGCCTGTGGAACAAAAAGCACATTCACAGAAAGATAGACAAGACGAAAAGGCATAGGGCTATGTACCAGATGAAGGAACAAGATAAAACCCCAGAAAAACAACTAAATGAAGTGGAGATAGGCAAGCTGCCAGAAAAAGAATTCAGAATAACCATAGTGAAGATGATCCAGGATCTCAGAAAAAAGAATGGAGGCAAAGATAGAGAAGATGCAAGAAATGTATAAGAAAGACCTAGAGGAATTAAAGAACAAACAAACAGAGATTAAAAATAGAATAACTGAAATGAAAACTACACTAGAAGGAATCAATAGCAGAATAACAGAGGCAGAAGAACGGATAAGCGACCTGGAAGATAGAATGGTGGAATTCACTGCTGTGGAACAGACTAAAGAAAAAAGAATGAAAAGAAATGAAGACAGCCTAAGAGACCACTGGGACAACATTAAACGCAACAACATTCGCATTATAGGGGTCCCAGAAGGAGAAGAGAGAGAGAAAGGACCAGAGAAAACATTTGAAGAGATTATAGTCAAAAACTTCCCTAAAAAAAGAAATAGCCACTAAGTCCAGGAGATGCAGAGTCCTATAAAGGATAAACCCAAGGAGAAATACATCAAGACACATAGTAATCAAATTGGCAAAAAATAAAGACAAAGAAAAATGATTGAAAGCAGCAAGAGAAAAAGGACAAATAACATACAAGGGAACTCCCATAAGGTTAACAGCTGAGTTTTCAGCAGAAACGCTACAAGCCAGAAGGGAGTGGCATGATATACTTACAGTGAAGAAAGGGAAGAACTTACAACCAAGATTACTCTACCTGTCAAGGATCTCATTCAGATTGGATGCAGAAATCAAAAGTTTTACAGACAAGCAAAAGCTAAGAGAATTCAGCACCACCAACCCAGCTCTACAACAAATGCCAAAGGAACTTCTCTAAGTGGGAAACACAAGAGAAGAAAAGAGCCTACAAAAACAAATCCAAAACAATTAAAAAAACGGTCATAGAAGCATACATATCAATAAATACGTTAAACATAAATGGGTTAAATGCTCCAACCAAAAGACACAGGCTTGCTGAATGGATATAAAAACAAGACCCATATATATGCTGTCTACAAGAGACCCACCTCAGACCTAGGGACACATTCAGACTGAAAGTGAGGGGATGGAAAAAGGTATTCCATGCAAATAGAAATCAAAAGAAAGCTGGAATAGCAATACTCATATCAGATAAAACAGACTTTAAAATAAAAAATGTTACAAGAGACAAGGAAGGACACTACATAATGATCAAGGGATCAATCCAAGAAGAAGATATAACAATTATAAATATATATGCACCCAACACAGGAGTACCTCAATACATAAGGCAACTGATAACAACTATAAAATAGGAAATCAACAGTAACACAATAATAGTGGGGGACTTTAACACCTCACTTACACCAATGGACAGATCATCCAAAATGAAAATAAGTTAGGAAACAGAAGCTTTAAAGGACATAATAGGCCAGATAGATTTAACTGATATTTATAGGACATTCCATCCAAAAACAGCAGATTACACTTTCTTCTCAAGTCTGCACAGAACATTCTGCAGGACAGATCACATCTTGAGTCACAAGTCAATCCTAAGTAAATTTAAGAAAGTTGAAATCATATCAAGCATCTTTTCTGACTACAACGCTATGAGATTAGAAATGAATTAGAGGGAAAAAAACATAAACACATGTAGGCTAAACAATACGTTACTAAACAACCAAGATATCACTGAAGAAATCAAAGAGGAAATCAAAAAATACCTAGACGCAAATGACAATGAAAACACGATGATCCAAAACCTATGGGATGTAGCAAAAGCAGTTTTAAGAGGGAAGTTTATAGCTATACAAGACTTCCTCAAGAAACAAGAAAAATCTCAAATAAACAATCTAACCTTACACCTAAAGGAACTAGAGAAAGAAGAACAAACAAAACCCAAAGTTAGCAGAAGGAAAGAAACCATAAAGATCAGAGCAGAAATAAATGAAATAGAAACAATGAAGACAATAGCAAGGATCAATAAAACTGAAAGCTGGTTCTTTGAGAAGATAAACAAAATTGATAAACCATTAGCCAGACTCATCAAGAAAAAGAGGGAGAGTACTCAAATCAATAAAATTAGAATGAAAAAGAAGAAGTTACAACAGACATTGCAGTAATACAAAGCATCCTAAGAGACTACTACAAGCAACTCTATGCCAATAAAATGGAAAACCTGCAAGAAATGGACAAATTCTTAGAAAGGTAAAACCTTCCAAGATTGAACCAGGAAGAAATAGAAAATGTGAACAGACAAATGACAAGTAATGAAATTGAAACTGTGATTAAAAATCTTCCAACAAACAAAAGTCCAAGACCAGATGGCTTCACAGGAGAGATCTATCAAACGTTTCGAGAAGAGCTAACACCCATCCTTCTCAACTCTTCCAAAAAATTGCAGAGGAAGGAACACTCCCAAACTCATTCTATGAGGCCACCATCACCCTGATATCAAAACCAGACAAAGATACTACAAAAAAATAAAATTATAGACCAATATCACTGATGAATATAGATGTAAAAATCCTCAACAAAATACTAGCAAACAGAATCCAACAACACATTAAAAGGATCATACACCATGATCAAATGGGATTTATCC
>NW_020173201.1:5017017-5064505 GCF_003031525.2 Neophocaena asiaeorientalis asiaeorientalis
TGAAAATGACTATACTACCCAAAGCAATCTACAGATTCAATGCAATCCCATCAAATTACCAATGGCATTTTTTACAGAACTGGAACAAAAAATCTTAAAATTTTTATGGAGACACAAATGGCCCCAAATAGCGAAAGCAGTCTTGAGGGGAAAGAGCAGAGCTGGAGGAATCAGACTCCCTGACTTCAGACTATACTACAAAGCTACAGTAATCAAGACAATATGGTACTGGCACAAAAACAGAAACATGGATCAATGGAACAAGACAGAAAACCCAGAGGTAAACCCACACACTTATGGCCAACTAATCTATGACAAAGGAGGCAAGGATATACAATGGTGAAAAGACAGTCTCTTCAATAAGTGGTGCTGGGAAAACTGGACAGCTACATGTATACAGATGAACCGGTTTCCATGGCAGAAATTGAGACACAGATGTAGAGAACAAACGTATGGACACCAAGGGGGGAAAGCTGCAGAGGGGTGGGGTGTGATGAATTGTGCAATTGGGATTGACATATATACATTGATGTGTATAAAATTGATGATTAATAAGAACATGCTGTATAAAAAATAAATAAAATTCAAAAATTAAAAACGAAAATAAACCTGTATGAGATAATATTACTCTTTTATTTAAATATTTGGTAAAATGTTACCACTAAAATCATCTAGGTTCTCTTTTTTTTGTATATATGGGAAATTGCCATTTAGATTTTTTGAATGCTTATTAGATTATTCAATTTTTCTATTTTTTTCCTCAGGCTAATTTTGTTATTTGATGGTTTCCCAGAAATTTTACACTTCATCTGAGTTTTCAGGTTTATTGGCATTTATGATATTTTGTATCTAGAGATATTTTCCCTTTGGTTTGTGTCTTCCCTCACTTTTGACATTCTTAAACAGATTTGGCAGTGGTATGTCAAATTTATAAGTTTTTAAAATAATTAAATTCTAGTTTTTGTTAATCCCCCCCCAAATAAAAGAAAATTCAGCATAAAAAAGAAAACTTAGTTCATAAGGATACATCACTAATGCAAATTCAATTGCACTGCAAGTTTAAAAACATGAATATTTGATGGAAGTTATGAATGGTCTAAGATTATAAACCTATGTCACTGATAAGCAATGCACTATACAATGTAACTTGCCATTATTATTTATAATAAAGCAGAATTAAGAGAAAAACAAGAAGAAGGGAAGGAGAAAAAAAGTGATGGGGAGCTAGAAGAAGGGCTATAGTTCATCTAAATAAGCATTTGAAATGAGAATTTTCAGCCCAACTCTAACTTTTAGTTTTCAGGAGGTATTAAAAGATCAAGAGTTCATCTGTATAAGCTATTTCCCAATATAAATATGGGAAACTCCTGACATCTTAGCATAATATGAGAATACAAGAAACATGTATCTTGATATCTCTAGTTTTGCTATAGGCAGATTATGTATATTAACAAAATACATGAGTTTTTGAGGTTGAAATGTATTTATCAAAATAACAGCATAAGTATCGGTTTGGCTGGAGCAATGATCATACCTATTCTTCACAAAGTGATATTTAGGCTATAATAATATCCTATTGAGTTCAGATTTTTCCTCATTTTGTACATTTCCTGTATACAGATATTCATGGCTGGCTAGCCTCGTGCTAGAACGTATATCGTGAGGAAGAACTAGGGAAATGTTTCAGGTAAAGTCATTCCTAATGGCAATGAAGCAATGATTATGAAGTTATGTTTCATCAACAAGATTATTGGGAGTACCAAAGAAGAAAATGCAAGTAGAGTACGTAACATAATATCTGGCACAGAGAAAGAATTTAAAAAATGTATTACTATGATTATGATGATTATCATTAACATTATTTCATTGGCTATCCCTGTATGTAAATAAACATATATTCTAATAACATAAATTTTATCCACTTGAGCATGTGTGTGCATACACACAGATGTGGACTGGGCAAAATCATGAGTTGCCTCATGTTATCTACAATTAGAATACATGTTTATGCTGAATTATCATTATAAAAGCACGTGCCTTAACAAAATTTAAAAAAAAAGCAAAACCCTCAGGTCTTTTGTGTTAAAATAGCCTCATTCTAAAGGAATTGTATATGAAGATACACAGAGGTTGTTTTGTATGGAAATATCAGTAGCATGTTATTCTACATGAAAAAAAAGATCTGTAGATAAAAGGGTATTACAGGAAGATATCAAAATATCAAATGGTTATTTTTAATAAAAGGAAATATTTAATATGAAAATTTAAAACTTGACTTTGATCACTTTTAATTATTACTACTATTTTTAATGAAATGTTCCCTTTTGCATAGAGAAAAGGAATCCAAGCACTGATCTTCAAAATTAATAGTTAAGAGCCAGAAAAAATTTCACATTTTATCTTACAGGTAGAATTCAATTAAAAAATACAGTGTTTAACGACAATGAAAAATGAAGCCCTCTCCTGGAGAAACTCGTGAGAATACTAAGATGGGTCCTATCTCCTCAGAATCTATGGATTTAAAGAGACTTAAAATAAAAAGTCCTCAACTCTCTTGCATGGCAGACTGCTAATTAGCATCTGTTAATACGGACCAAAAGCATTAAAATATTTAAAGGAAGGAGGGTTGATGATTCTTGGATTGGGTTAAGAGAAAAAATGAAAGAGAAACAGGGATGGTTTCATAGTGGCATTGAGCTAAGTATTGAACGTTGAGGAATTTAACACAATTATTACACATAATGAACTGAGAACGACACAGTTTTCCCTTTAGTTTTCCTTTCTTGTGTACTCTTGTAACAGATTGATCATGTTTAAGTAAGTACTTGGGAGTGGGGAATGATGGGGGCCAAGGATGATGAGGAAGAGAGATTGGCCTCAACCAAAGGCAGCTTAAACAAACATAGGATCTAAGTAAATAAGTATGCTTACTTTGTAAAAGTGGCTCCAAAACAAGGATCTAGCTGCCATTAATACCATTATACTCCTTGTCTAAGTAGATTTCCACATTTAATTTTCTAGATTGACACAATTAAGGCTCTTCCCTTCATGGAAATTTTGGAACCATTGCTGTGTGGAACAAGTTTACAGTATTCTCCTACTTCATCTTTGTACTCTTCTACATTTCTAACTTTGTATCCTTCTAAAGCTGTGACTGGACTTCTAAGAGTAGGTTTGCTGATTATGCCATCTAGGACAGGGTGAGCAAACTAATGCCCACTGAACAAATCTAGCCTACCACCTGATTTTTGCACAGTCAATAGGATAAGAAGGATTTTTACATTTTTAAAATGAGAAAAATTCAAAGAAAGAATACTATTTATTGACATGTGAAAATTATATAAATGTCAAATTTCAATGTTCACAGTCTTGTCCATTTCTTTACATATTGGTGATGTTTTTCATGCTACAATGACAGAGTAGAATAGTTGCAACTGAGACAATCTGGACCACAAAGCAAATTATTTACTCTCTGGTCTTTATAGAAAATCTTTGCTGACCCTTGATCTAGGACATTATTTTGGATATGCCTAGATTTGTATATATTGTGGGGAAAATCATATTGTGGGGAAAATCATATTGTGAACCTATGATATAATTATAGAATAATGGGAAAGTTATTGAGGCAAAGTTTGATAAAATATGCATCTTGCTACATTACAATGACATACCATATAGGAAAAATCTGAAACAATGGATTTATTCTATTAGGTGGAAGTATTCTATTAGGTGGGAATTAGAGTGATGAAAGAATTCTGATATTTCTAGTCTTATAAACTGAGCCAAAATAAAGCTTTTAGGGAAAATGGTGATATAAAACAAATTATATGGGTTGTGTTCTAAAATTGATTCCTTTTACTCTTCTGTGAAAGTCAAGGACAATGAGTATGTCAGGGAACCTTCAGAAAGAGGCCTGTATGTGCTGATGCACATTTACACCTTTGAATGTCATCATTGTCTGCTTTCTCAGGAAAGCTGAAAACTACATTTTCTGATAGATGTCACTGAGAATTTAAGGCAGAAATTGTTCTTATTAGTATATAATTAGAACAATCATAACAGAATAGCTTTTGTTATAAAATTATTATATATATATTTCTCCTACATATCCTGTAGGATTGCCTGTATTTTGAATAGAATTCTGTTTGCAAAAGACAAAGAAGCAGTCTACACTAATGACATTGCCATTCCAAGGGAAATATTATCCATATGATGCTTCTATTGTTCCCTGCTACTGGAAGACTGTTCATAAAACACCCTACCATGCTTTTCTAAAAAATATAATAATATAAAAGATCTAATACTGTTTTTTGAATAAGTAAGAATAAAAATGTCCAATTTTTAAATTTTAATGAAGAGAAAATACATTCCTCTTTTGAGAACACCACAATAGCAGATTTAAGTATAACCTGTTCCCTAAGGTTTACTGTGTAGGAGGGAAAATTATTATTTAAGTAATACAGTTGTAGTTTATTTTAAATAAACCTTGTGGACATAAATCTGATTCACCCATAAAGGCTAAATTTGGCTGTAATTATTTATATAACAAAAACATTCATCTTAAAATGGATTAATGCTAGGGTTCTTTTATTTCAAATAAATGAACATCTATTGATTAGAGACCTTCCAAACCTGTGCTAGCAGCAATAATTACTATTATTAATAAAAAAATCCTCTCCAGTGCATGTGTTTCAATTTATTAAATATGTTGATCTCTGCATATCTCTTCAAGATTATTTTGTAAGAAAAGTTTACTTTATAAGAGAATATCAATATGATATATGCAAACAGTAAGTTTACTAGGACTTCACAAAATATGAAGTTCATAGAGGCCTATTTTTCTGAGTTCTCTTATCTGCCTAAAGTCAGACATTTTAAGTAGATAATCCCACCTACCTTATCCAGAAATGAAAAAAAATTGTCAATATCTTCTATTTCTCTGCCTGTGAAAACTCATTCCCTAAGCATTTTTCTTACTTTTAACCTAAAAATAAGAATCTTTTCTTTTTAAGAGTACAGTCCTTAAGTATTGTTTTTATTTTCAAACTTCTTATCTTTTCTCCTCAAATCCCAATCTTCTCTGAGCAATCTCATCCTTTCTTACCTGGAATCACCTACCCTATAAGAAAGACTGATGACTCAATAAATGAAGATTCACACAGAAAACTTAATGAATGCTAAAATGTAGGGGGAGGGAAGGAGAAGGGAAGGAATATTCCTTAAGAAAGGAACAGGTACAACCAAGGAGAAGTGAAATCAGAGAAAGGGATTGGTTGATGGTGTCAAATGCTGTAAGGGAAAGAGAAAGGAGATATAGTTTTTTCACTTGCATAAGGGAGTCATTTTGAACTCTGAAAGTTAGAGTCATTAGTGTGGAATGAGGATTTAAGTTTTCTATGTGATCATTTGTTTACTGAGTCACTAGTCTTTCTTATAAGGTAAATGATTTGGACTAAATAAGGATAAGATTCTGTGCAGGGAGATAGGCAACATATGTAGATGAAAAAGGAGAGTATTATAATCTTTCTGTTGAAAAGAGATAGATTACTCTTTTATGTTTGTAAGGGGGTATATAGGGGTCAGGGCCAATGCTGTGTGTTTCTACTGGAGGAAGTTTACACACGTGTGTATGTATGTGTGTATGAGTGTATGGTGAGGTGTGTGCGGCAGGGAAGTTAGGTATCTGATATCTCTGGCTTTCCAAGAGGCTCTTCATCCCCTTCCCTGTCTTTGGAATGCATGTTATGCCCACCATTCTCCCAGTGGGAGCTGCTCCAAGGACATAACCTCAAGAGCGTAAGGTGTTTTTGAGACCATCTGGACAGTACACATGATTGAGCCAAGTTAAGGCTCTACAAAGATGTTAAGATTCTCGTGGACAGGTGTGAAGATCTACTTCTCTTGAAACCACCCAAGATAAGCCTCATATATAAGTTCCCCCTTGCTTATTAATCCTGCCACCTACCAATCTGGAGTGGTCTGTCTCTTTCTTGGGTCTCTCTCTGCTCTCCTTGTATAGAGGTCAGTTTGTGAACCAAGAGCATATAGAGCAGAGAGTGAATGACTCTATAAGGTATGAAGGTGGAAGGAAGCTTCTAGAGAATGATGCTTCAGTTGGTTTTTCAAGGATGAGGAGATTTCCAGGTAAGATATTGGACAAACTCTGAGAAAGATACTGAGGCATAAAATCTATGTTTTGTTTCAGTAAATCTAAGTTGTTTGGCATGTCGTTAATCAGGTAAAAGTTGAGTAGGTGAGCTTGAATAAGGAAGGCAGGATGAATTATGGAGCACTTTGTAGGCTGGGCTAAAAGATTTAATCATTTTAAAGATAGAACATTCTCTAACACCATACACAAAAATAAACTCAAAATGGATTAAAGACCTAAATGTAAGACCGGATACTATGAAACTCTTAGAGGAAAACATAGGCAGAACACTCTCTGACATAAATCACAGCAAGATCTTTTTTGATCCACCCCCTAGAGTAATGAAAATAAAAACAAAAATAAACAAATAGGACCTAATTAAACTTAAAACCTTTTGCACACCAAAGGAAACCATAAACAAAATGAATAGATGACACACAGAATGGGAGAATATATTTGCAAATGAAGTGACTGACAAGGGATTAATCTCCAAAATATATAAACAGCTCATGCAGCTCAATATAAAAAAAAAAACCCAATCAAAAAATGGGCAGAAGATCTAAATAGATATTTCTCCAAAGAAGACATACAGATGGCCTAGAGGTACATGAAAAGATGCTCAACATCACTAATCATTAGAAAAATGCAAATCAAAACTACAATAAGGTACCACCTCACACCAGTCAGAATGGTCATCATCAAAAAATCTACGGATGATAAAAGCTGGAGAGGGTATGGAGAAAAGAGAACCTTCCTACACTGTTGGTGGGAATGTAAATTGGTACAGCCACTATGGAGAACAGTATGGAGATTCTTTAAGGAGCTTAAACTAGAACTACCATATGTCCAGCAATCCCACTCCTGGGCATATATCTGGAGAAAACCATGATTCAAAAAGATACATGTACCCCAATGTTCATTGCAGCGCTATTTACAATAGCCAGGACATGGAAGCAACCTAAATGTCCATCAACAGAGGAATGGATAAAGAAGATGTGGTACATATATACAATGGAATATTACTCAGCCATAGAAAAGAACAAAATAATGTCATTTGCAGTGACATGGATGGACCTAGAGATTGTCACTGAGTGAAGTATATCAGACAGAGAAAGACAAATATCACAGGATATCACTTATATGTGGAATCTATTGATAAAAAAAATGTACAAATGGACTTATTTACAAAACAGAAATAGAGTCACAGATGTAAAAAAGCAAACTTATGGTTACCAAGGGAGGTAAAGGGGAGAGGGATAAACTGGGGGATCAGAACTGACATATACACACTACTATATATAAAATAGATAACTAATAAGAACATACTGTATAGCACAGGGAACTCTACTGAATACTCTGTAATGACTTATATGGAAATAGCATCTAAAAAAGAGGGGATATATGTATAACTGATTCACTTTACCGTACAGTAGAAACTAACAACATTGTAAATTAACTGTACTCCAATAAAAATTTAAAAATAAAATTACTTTTTTAGTGTTTCCTTATTTTCCAAAAGAGTACTCTAAGAAAAAGTGCAAGTTTAATGAGGCAGTGAGATCATTTAGGAGACCACTGTACAGTTGACCCTTGGAAAACATGGGTTTAAATTGTGTGGGTCCACTTATACACTGATTTTCTTTGATAAATAGTTACAGTACTACATAATCCGAGGTTGGTTGAATCCTTGGGTGTGGAACTGCAGATGTGCAGGGCCAACTATGGGACTGAGCATCTGTGAATTTTGGTATATGTGGGGGCTC
Source organism: Neophocaena asiaeorientalis asiaeorientalis (assembly GCF_003031525.2). Classification (NCBI taxonomy): domain Eukaryota; kingdom Metazoa; phylum Chordata; class Mammalia; order Artiodactyla; family Phocoenidae; genus Neophocaena; species Neophocaena asiaeorientalis. Next base: position 5,024,929 of record NW_020173201.1, read on the forward strand.
CTGGAACCAATTCCCCCATGGATACAGAAAGACTACTATAGTTGTCATTTTAATAGAACATGAAAATGTTAACTAATAAAATAGTAAGGTGTATAGAGAAAGGAACTAACGAGTAGAATCAATAGAACTAATATACAGGATAGGTCTATATATATGAGAGATAGTAGAGAAAGGAAATCCAGGTTGCTTCTCAAAATTTGGCTTGAATAATTAGGTAGAAGGTGGTTAGATAAGGGAGTGTGGGGGGAATAATGATTATTTAATTTTATAGATTAGATTGAATACCTATAGGACAAACAATTTCAAATGGTCAAAAATAAGCAGAAATAATTTTACATTAAAAAAGTCTAATACACTCAACTCACAAAGCTTTATAGTGGATTGTCTATCAATTGTATTGATTGTATTCCTTCAATTTTCACTGTATTTCTTCAATTTTCTGTCATATTCCATAATTTATTTAGACTTAAAGGAATTGAAACTATCACTAGAGTGGATAAGTACTGCCATATTACCTGTTCTAAGAAAACAACTAAAAATATAATGCTCCATATTACTTATCAGTTATTATTTTTTTTTTTTTTGCGGTACGTGGGCCACTCACTGTTGTGGCCTCTCCCGTTGCGGAGCACAGGCTCCGGACGCGCAGGCTCAGTGGCCATGGCTTACGGGCCCAGCTGCTCCGCGGCATTTGGGATCTTCCCGGACCGGGTCACGAACCCGTGTCCCCTGCAACGACAGGCGGACTCTCCACCACTGCGCCACCAGGGAAGCCCTCTTTCTCAGTTATTTACGTGTGCATTCAGTCAAAGAAAAATTATATGGTCAATAGGTACTCACACAACATTCGGTACAACTAAATTTTAACATACTCCAATAATTAGAAAAGGTTCACTTATGATATTATTGTGGGAATTCAAGCTAAAGGAGGCATAAAATTACATCCATTTTTGCTAGTGGCTTGCTAGTGGCTGTCATACAATTATTACTGGGTTGCCCCCGTCTATCACAGCATTATTTACGAGTTATGAGCAATGGGGAATGAATATTCCAAACTCAATAACTGCGCATTAGGCACACTAGCCTTTCAAAACAGGCTTTAAGACTGCATATTTAAGTGATAAAGAGAAAATATTATGTGGAAGTTCCTTTTGAGGATTCACGTGTAGTTTCTTCTTGCACACCTATAAATTCATCTGACACATGTTCTTCCATTATTCACTTCTTCAATTATTAATTTCTCATCTACCTCAAAGAAGCAGGTTAAAAGTAAAATCATAATTTTATTTTGTCTTCATTTATACTATATCTAATTGGGTGTGTAATACAGTCTTAGATAATAGTATATAATTTTATTATAATTAAATTTTATTTAACATTAGTGTGGAAAAGCATTGACTCATTTATTTCTTTAGTTAGAAATAAACAATGCCATATTTCAGGCTCTTAAAATTAAGCCTCTATTCTCTAGAACACTAAAATGCATGAGTTAACCCTCATTAGTTAAAATGTGAACTACATTAAAAATCCATCTTCTTAATCAGGATGAAGCTGAGATATTTTAGTTTCTAAACCATTAAAATCTTCATGAACAATTTTCTGTGAAAGCATTTATTGCTGGTACATTTGATTCATAGTTATACCCTGGGTTCCACTAGCTTAGCTACCTGTTCTGATAGTCGCTGTCATAAGCACAGGAAAATTTAGAGACAATCAGTTGTTTCTACGTTGACTGTACAAAGTAGTATCTTGTGAAATTAAGTTATTTGAAAAATAATTTGCCTGGAGCTATTACAGTGATTGCAAATATAAAAAGTTGGGTGCAGGTTTAAGACATTAAAAAAAATTTTTTAAAGCCTAATTAAAATTAAAATGTTTAGAATATGAAGAGCCATAAGGTAATAAAGCTTTTTTTTTTGGGCTGGAAATATGTTAATTAATTTTATAATACTGTTTCTCTATAGAGATATTTGTGTAGGTGTTTAGCTGCTTAAAACAGGGTAAATACATTAATTATAATTCTCTAAATGTAATTTGGCATAAGCCAACTTTCAAACTCGGGGTTTACGGTGAAGGAACAAAAGAGAGAAGAGAAATATGGTGAAAAGATTTAGAAAAGATTTAGAAAGATTTGTCTAGAGTTTACTTGATATTTTAAAAGTATTAATTTAAAATATTAATATTAAAAATATTACAATATTAAAAATATAAAAGTATTAACTATTAAAAATATTACAAAATAAAAAACTGCTGGTGATCTTGAGTTTGTTATCTGATGACAAATTACAGACATTAAAAGTGTCAAAGGAAACAAAGCTGGACATGTTAAAAAGGACCAGACAGATTTTATTCAGACTACTGCAGTATGGGAGAAAGACTTCAGGAACTGGGTTCAAGTCTGCTGAAACAAAAGGCAGGAGGCTTTTTCAATGCTGAGGTATGCTAAAGGAAAAATACCAAAGGACTTTAAAGGGGTGGCCAATGTGTCTAGGCCACCTGTGTTTGTTAACTGGCACTTATCAAAGTCAGGCTCCTACCCTCCAGCAGAGCCTAGGAGACAGGACCCCTATCTTTCTTGATGATCAAATTTCAAAGGGTCCTTGAGAATGATATTCCTAGGTTGTAGAAAATGTGTCTCAAAGGGACAGAAAAGTACTTACAATTGCATGTTTTCTAAAGTAAATGCTCTAAGAAGAGATAGGTCAGGCATGTTTAGTCAGGTTTTGGCTAGAACAAACAGTAAATTGTTTCAGCAGTGTTGAACTTTCTCAGACAGGCATTTAAGGGGCTGCCCAAAAACCAGATCAAAAGGAGAGTAGTCACAGGTTGATTAATCACTTAGCTGAAATTTCCAAATCCAAAAATATGCCACAGATTCTAAAATCAGACCTGGATCCTGCCTCAAAAGGATTTGGTCTGTTAAGTTCCAAGAAGAAATATTAATACAGTTTTTTGGGGGAACATGTGTATACTTATAGGTCAACTAGGATAGGCACTAGATGGCCTGTACTCTCACTAATGGGAATATTGAAAAGGAAGCAGGGAATGAAAAGTATATTCTCACTTGTAGAGATAAAATTGCAACCCCATGAGAAGTTCTGCTTACCTGACTGCAGCCTGAGTTTAGACTCCTTGGAGTCTCTGTGATCTCCAAGGTTTTAGAAAATAAGAATTATATATAAATCAAGTATGTCTCTCACCCAAGGCTAATGAATATATTCACTGTGAGGAGATCTCTTGACAATAAAGAAAAACTGAATCTAAATCACAGAAAAGAGTTTAGGCACAGAGAGAGAGTTTATGAAAATGTAAAAGCAAACAGCCACACAATCCATGAGTTTTCATTCAGAGGTGGCCTGCATAACTTCACTTTAAATCACAAATAATATAGTTGTGCGTCACTTAAAAAACAAAAACCTCACAGAAGTGCAATCCTATATTGTACCTCTAAGAACAAGAAATATTTGGTAATAGATCTAATGATTAACTTCACTGGAAAAAAGATTTTGAGAGACTCATTACTAACATTTGTGAAACAGGGAAACCGAAGCTCAAAGAGATAAAAGTTAATTGACATAAAGTCATTAAACCAGTAATTTTAAGAATCAAATACTAATCTGTTTCCAAAGCCCTTTTCCCCCATTGTTAACATTTTTAATTGGATCTTAAAGGTACTTTATTAAACTAATCATAAATAGTTTATTATACTCTATCATCATTAGCAAGTTAATGGTGCTTTTCTTAAAAGGTTTTTATTTATATAATGTAATAAACATTACCAATTTGCCTAATCCAAGAACTACAGTATTACCAATTAAGCTGCATCTGTACACACCTCTCTAATTTCTCATCCCCCTGCCTCTCCACCCCCAGAGGTAATCACTCTCTCAGATGCCAGACAAGGTCATCCTTATAAGCAGACCTTTTCAAGGACAGCAGTCTCAGGTCTCTTTTCTGCACACAGTATAACTAAATTGCGTTTAATTTGGATCTATCACATTTTCCCTTGGGATCTGAAATTTATGTTATGAATAATGTTGGCAAATCATGAAGATATCTTAACCACATATTATCAAGAAGTCACATGTGGTAAAAAATACAGCGTGTACAGTGTGCTTAAAGATTTTTACACAGTGAAATGTTTTGAAATGTATGAAACAGGAAGAAGAGGGAAAAGAGCAAATCTGATAGATGAACCTGGGTAAGGTTGCCAGGTTACAGCCTAGCATCACTATTCAACTTTTTAGAATTACTAACTGGAATGACAGAAAGATACAAAGAGGCCCAAATCTATAAAATGTAATATTTTTAAAGCCCTCAGTTGTATAACTTGGTAATGAGAAACTTAAGTCCCCAAATGTTATAGCCCTATTGTTTTCTAATATTAGGAAACAGGGCTGTGTATGTTTCTGTTTCATCCAAAATCATGTAAAAAATAAACCATGGACGTATTGAGACATACTGATGGTAAAACATGAGGACTCATTAAACTGAGACCCTCCCAAGTACATAAAAGTCTTTCAAAACTTAATGTCATAGCATCTGCTATTTCCTTTGTGCTATTTTTCTTCCTTCTGTCATATATGACTCTGCCTATCCTACTCCTATTCAAGACATGGGTATCAATGACACACAGTACTTCCTGACAACTGTAGGACTGTGATGCAACTTTGAGAGCAGAGGATCAATAAGTGAGACCAGTTATATAAGATTATTTTGTGAAAAGGATATCCCAGGAATGGCAGGGCTAAAATTTGAGAGGACATAAGCTTCAGCTATTCTACCAACAAGCTGAAGAGAAATTTACTCCCGCTATCTGGGACAGAGTTTCCTCATCTCTTACATAAAAAGAAAAACTTTAAAGGAATTCCTTAATAAGAGATTCTTGTACTAAACTTATTAGTCAAGTAAACCTAGGCGTTGTCCACATACCAGGTCCTCATCTGCTTCAGACATTCAAAAATTTAATATTCCCTGTGCTGCCCGTGGTGCTGAAAAAAACAGCAGGCTAAATATGTCCTGAAACTTGATTGTTTCAATATAATATTTATTGAGCTCATGACACACACCAGATAATTTACTATACCCCTTGGGATAAAAAGAATAATAGCTCCCAAAAGATTCCCACATCTCAATTCTCAGAACCTATGAATATATTACACTACATGACAAGGGACAATTAATATTTCAAATAAAATTGTTAGCTCATCATCTGACTTTAAGATAAAGAGATTATCCTGGATTATCCAGATTATTTAGGGTTCTTAAAAACTGGAAACCTAAAGCAGAATAATTTAGAGTCAGAGGGAAATGTGATTATGGAAGAAGTGAGAGTGATGTGCTGTAAGAACGCATCTGTTACTAATTTTAAAGGTGGAGGAAAGACCATTAGCCAAGGAAAGTGGGCAGTTTCTAGAAGACAGAAAAGATAAGAAAATGTATTCTCCCTTATACCTCAGGAAAAAAACACAGCCTTGTCCACACCTTGATTTTAGGTCAGTGAGATTTGTATCATACAGAGCTATAAGAATGAAGTTGTGTTGTTTTATGCCACATATTTTGTGGTGATTTGTTACAACAGCAATAGAAAACTAACACATCCTTTAAATATTTTATAGCATAGTTATGGACATAGACAGAAGACTCATAAAGCTATCAAAGTGGCATTCACAGAATATTATGAGAACACAGACTAGCTAACTAAATCATTCTGGAATTAGCCACATTAAATTGTTTTTTTAAAGAATAGTTCTAAGTTGAGTCTTGAATATCATTGGACGATATTCCTTCTAGTTTTCTTTTTCTGGGAATATATCTCACTTTGTATATTCAAAAGAACTCCCATGGAATTGATATTTAATAACTGATCTCTAACAAATATCTTAGTTTGAATTTCAATCTTAGAAATTTAGAGAATAAACTGAAATTTTTTTCCAAGCTCACTATCATTGGGAAGGAAATCAGATGGCATCTCCTTTAAAATGTTCGTCATCTGATAATAGAAGGAAGCTTTAGAGGTTTTAAAATATGTGTGTGCATTCTGGTAATTTTTATATTATGAGAATGAAAATGCACTCTGGAAATTTTTTTCCTTTTTTCTACAATACGATCCCAATGCTTTTCTGTAACCAGGGAGGCTAAAAGTCCAGTTAAGATTACTTTTTTAAAGTAGACCCATCAGTTAGAAATATGAAGTAACTAGAGCCAAGAAGATGTTTATTGTGCTTTCTAGAATTTAAATTAGCTAAAGCGAGGCAGAAAGATAACAAAAGTTGAGCAAGTGTTGAGAGCAGAGAGACAGAGAGAAGACAAGACAAAGAAACAGGAGAAAGATAAAAATTAGAAAGAAAGATGGAGTTGGGTGAAACATACTAAAAAATGAGAAGAATAAAGTGATAAGAGAAGCATCCACATATAAGTGAAGAAAGAGAAATAAGAAGGAATTAAAGGAAGTTCCTTTGTAAAAAAATGAAACTAATATAAATTGAGTAAAACTTGAAGGAGGTAGAGAAAATAAGAGATAGGAGAAAACGGAAAAGGTATAGATTCCAAACGGTTACTGAGCTTCTTTTCTATGCCAGACACAACTAATAAATGCAGCTGAAAATTTCACAGGCTAAGTGGGCAGAAAATCATACAAAGAATTATAGTACACAGAAATAAGTATGTAGAAGGTATAGTGATTGTTCTAAGGAGTTGTCAGTTTAGTGTACAGTGTGTGATTGTGTGTGTGGGCTCTGTGTGTGTGTGTTTGTGTAAATGTTTTCAGATAAAGGAAACCAAAAGAAATATTGATTAAGGATGATATAACAGTGTCTATTTACTTTAATTTGAAAATAGTAATAATTATTATAATATACCAAAAATATGTTTTTATCATTTCCTATATGCTAGAAAGCATGCTAAACAATTGACATACATATCATCAGTTAATCCTAATAGCAATCAAATCAGAGTTGCTATTATCCTTCTTTAACAGATGGAGATCTAAGTCATAGAGAGGTTATATAACTTACCAAAAATCATATAACTGATTTTGCCAGGATTTGAACAAGGTCTGATTCCAAAGCTCATACTTTAACTACTGTGCCATAGATAATCTTTCATATCCACATACTACCAATGCTTTATCATCTATTAATACTCTCATGTTCCCTTTTGCTTTGACTGTACATATGAATTTATATGTATCAGATTTAAATCTATCATAGTTCCTCATTCATTTTCCAAGTAGCTCAATGTATCTCATCCTATAAATCTTTCTTCCACTAACTACAATTGTTACAGACTTTAGCACACTTCTAGGCAGGCAGCATAAATGCCATTCTTTTAACTTCAGCCTCTTACAATCTATATACAGTACATTGATTTATACTTGTAATCCTTTTTGCTGATGTTTCATATGAACTAGGCAGTAACATTCATGAGGTCAAGAAATGTATCTTAGTCATATTTTCAACCCCCAAATTTAGCACAAAACTAGCATATGGTAAATGCTAATAAAGATATATTGAATAAATGAACATATAATAGAAATTGATCAAAGCTTCCATCATTCTCCTAAGGTTCCATGGATTAGGGTTCATATTATTGTACTTTCATGAGTCCTGTAGCACTTTGCACTAAGGCTATAAAATACAGTGGTTAAGAGTATGGCAGCTTGAGCCAGGCTGACTGAACTAGGCTCATGGCTCTTAGACGCAGGAGCTATGTGACATTAAGTAAGATAGCTTGATATCTTTAAAGCTTCAGTTTCTTCATCTGGAAAACAGGAATAATAATAGAATTTATCTCACGGGGTTTTACTGAAGATTAAATAGATTAAATAAGATAATACATACTTTGCTGAACATTCCTTTCTTCTTGCTCTACTAGAAATCTGGGTCTTCCCAGAAGATGCTATTTTTCTGTAGGTCTCTCAGGGCCTCACAGGGGTGGTGGTTGTTTTATCATATCCTTATATCACTAGGACCTGAGGTGGGGCATGTGTTCTTGAAACTTACTCCTAGTTCCCTATTACTACTGCCACCCTATTAAAAAGAGAAGAAGAAAGAAAAAAAAAAAAAGAAAGGATAAAAGAAACTATATATCTTCAAACTCCCTGCATTTCTTCTTCCTCCACTCTCTCTTAAAACCACTCCAAACTTTCGCCTTCAACATTGCACCAAACTATTCCTGTCAACGCCACAAATGAGCACCACATTGCTAATTCGATAATCAGTTCTCATACTTCATCTTACTTGATCAGACTTGACACAGCTGATCACTTTCTCCTTTAGATGCCTTCTTCCTTTGGCTTTTAGTAAACCACTCTCTTCTGGTTTTCTTCGCATAAACTGTCTCTCTATATAAATATTCTTCCTTATCTAAGATGATGGTTCTACCTCATCTCCCTGGACTGTATGATCAATGTTTTTATGGCTCATTTCTAGCCACATTTATTCCTTTGATGAGGTCAGTCATTCAGTCTCTCCTGATGGTTAGACCAAATATATTGATATCAAACTTTAAATGCTATCTTTTTCATCTTCTCTATATCCAACACACCAGCAAACTCTGTTGGTTATACCTTAAAAATGTATTCATAGTCAACCATTTTTACCACTTCTGTCATGAAAACCTGGTCTAAGATATCTTTATTTTCTGCCTGGAATATTGTTAATACATTTCTCACTGGTCACCTTGAACTTAACTGATGATTCTCAACATAAGGGTCAAAGCAATTTTGTTAAAACTTGTGTGAAATCATTTCACTCCTCTGCTTGAAACACTCCAGTAGCTTTCCTTCTCACTCAGAGAAAAAGACAATGTCCTTACAATTGCCCACAAGGCCTGTGCAATCTGCCTCCACCCATCCTACCTCTCTGATCTTATCTCTGTCCCCTCTCCCTCACTCTGCTCAACATTTCACCCACCATAGCTTGCTTGCAATTGTGTTCCTCAAACACATTAGGCATGTCCCCATCTCAAGTCTCTTTCACCCTCTGTTTTCAATGCTCTTCTAGGAATCTACATAGATTTCTTATAATTCTCTCTGAAACTTTGCTCCAAGGGTACTTCTCAGTAAGTTCTTCCCATACTTTCCTATTTAAAATTGTATTCCCCTAAGTATCCCTTTTCCCTGCTTTATTTTTTGATATAACCCCTTTCACATACTAACATACTACATAATTTTCTTAGTGATTTGGATTATTTTCTGTCTCCCTCCAATGTAAAGCAAACCCCATAAAACTAAGGATTTTTTGGGTCTATTTTGTTGTTTGCTATATACATAGAATAAGGCTTGACACCTAGTGGCCACTTAAAAATATTGGTATAAAACTTTGTAAGCTTGTGTAACTGAAATGCAATGATACATGTATCATGTATATTATCTATAAATATACAATGTGAGTAGAGGAGAGTGTGTACTATATGTAAGCTATTTGGCACATAGAAATAACTCAATAAATATTAGCTATAATTGTTAGAAAATTTATGTGTACATGATAGACATTACATATGCTTACTGTACCTGAAGAATGAATGAATAAAAATAATCAGCATAATGTATTATTCATGTTGCCTTAAAATGCTGTAGTTTTCCACCTATGGGGATACCATCAGAATTGCATTCTAGGTATCCAGCAGAGCAACTATGGCCAAATCCTGGATATAACCACATAAAATATTGATGACTGAGTTAGTATTGTCCTTTTCACACATTATCTAAGTCTAAGCCTGAACAGCTCTCATCAGTATTCCAACCATGCAATAAAGACACTTAATAAACTCAGAGTAGCTGAACAGTCATCACTTAGCAGTCTAATTGAGCAGCCCTGAGGGGCAGTATAGGATCCTACAAGAGTAGGGAAGATTAGTATCTCGAACAGAGTGACTGATGTCAGGAACAACTGCTGCAGTGTGATCCACCAGAATTTTGAACAAAATGCCCAGACAGCAGCTAATAATCAGAAAAAGACAGAAAACACACCTGAAGAGAGGATAGATTCAATTTGAGTTTTCTACAAAGACTTTTCTAAATGCTGCCCTATAATGGGATAAATATTGAGTTTCTAAAAAAAATTTATATATAATTTACCTAAACTCTGTTTTCCTGCAGAATGCTAAAAAGGATGCTGTGTGCAATAAGTCCATAGCACAGGTAATTTATTGATTGCTTTGGTCCCTATGTTAATGTTGAGCAGTATCGTATAAATCAAACTCTCACTAAATATGTTTTTGAATTGCTGTTTGAACTCCAACTACTATCCTCAAAGCTTACCTACTTGCTGCTATATTGTTAAAAAACACACTTCATCTCTCAATTCTATTTTTCTTTATACAAGCCTTACTTATTTAAATAACCACTAACTGGGTCATTCTGCCAGGTGCTGAGGGAAACAAAAGTAAATTAGATAGTTTCTGTCTCCAGGAATTTATAATCTAAACAAAAAAACAAACATTATAAGACATAATATGAAGGAGAAGGTGGATATTAATTTTTTCCAGCTTCATTGAGGTTTAACTGACAAACAAAAACTGTACATATTTGGGCTTCCCTGGTGGCACAGTGGTTGAGAGTCTGCCTGCCGATGCAGGGGACATGGGTTCGTGCCCCGGTCCGGGAAGATCCCACATGCCGCGGAGCGGCTGGGCCTGTGAGCCATGGCCGCTGAGCCTGCGCGTCTGGAGCCTGTACTCCACAACGGGAGAGGCCACAACAGTGAGAGGCCCGCGTACCGCAAAAACACAAAAACAAAAAACCCAAAAAACAAACTGTACATATTTAAGGTGCACAGTATATGGCTTGATACTTTACACATTGTAAAATGATTGCCACGACCAGGTTAATTAACATATCCATCACCTCACATAGTTCCTTTTTTTTTTTTTTTTAGTGTGGTGAGAACACTTAAGACCTACTCTCTTAGCAAATTTCAAGTATACAATACACAATACAGTATTATTAATTATAGTCACCATGTTGTACATTAGATCCCCAGAACTTATGCATCTTAAAACTAGATGTTTGCACCCTTTTACCAACCTCTCCGCACTTAATTCTGAATGAATATCATTACTAACAACATCAAAGAATAATGAATAATTTAGTATCAAGGAATAAGTAGAATTTGAGTAAAATCTTCAGGAAAGGTTAAGATTTTGATGTCATAATATAATAGCACAGCATGTAATTATTGCATGTAGAGCAGAGATAATGGGTTGGTTTCAGCTTTGCCACTCAATAGTGGGAGTAATATCACACTGGGAAAGCAACTTAACCCTTCTGTGCCTCTGTAGTTTCCTGATCTATATCTGAGGCATAATAGTAGTGCAATGGTATGTGATCATTATGACAATCACAAGGACCTCATGGAGTTCTTGTGAAGATTAAATAAAATAATCTATATGAAGGGCTTTGTTAATAAATGCTAAATGAATGTTAGTGCTTATTCTAAAGAGAGGCTGTTTACACATAAAATGCATATCAATATGATTTACGATTTCAAGAAACTTGTTAAACATGTAGAAATGATGTCTGTGAAATTGTAGGAACACTTCTTAATAGCATATAAGAAAGCATTAGACACAATTCATTACAAGAACTGAGAACTACAAGCAATCAAGAAATAGCTTTTAAGGATCGGAGAAAAAGAGAGAGAGAGATGTTTCTCAGAGTTTATTTACTTTTTGGACTCTAGCTCTCTGGCCTTCCAGGGTGGTACAGATAGGCTTTATGGGAGCCTATTAGTAGAGTACACAAAAGCTACTTCTAGGTCAAAGGTCAGAGCCTAGAAAAGTGAAAAAAACTTCTTGTTGCCAAAACAAGAAAAGACATATGCTTTTTCAAACCTTGCTCTGAAACAAATCCATTTTGGGGCTACAGGATCCACAAGATTACTCACCTTTGGGAAAGAGGAAACAGGAAATTCAAGTGTGGATACAATCTAAAAATGAGGACACAGCCAAGCTTTCATCTGGAGATGAAATTTAGAATGTTTAGGAAAGTCTTGCTGGAGTAAGCATTGAAGGTGCTCTTTCTTGTCATACCATTCTAAATGTTCCATAATAATATAATCCAGACAGTTTATATAAATCTAATAGCTTATAAAGCTTCAAGAAAAAAAAAAGACAAATACTCAGGATTTTAAATCAGCCTGTAGGGAAAACAACAAAGTTACTCTTAAAACTTGAATTTAACCTCTCAGAATAAAAATACACTCTGTAAGATGGAATAAGTGAAAGGGGTAGACAAGGAAAGATGTCCATATTATATTAAGATTAAAATTTGCATAAAATATACGCTATATGTGGTTTTATTTTTGTCTAAAATGTGTGTTATCTATTATGTATGAGTATGTACATGTATATTGCTCTATATCTCTCGATGTGTGCTGCCTTAAGAAATCATATTTAAACGAAGGATTGAGAAGTTTCAGAGACAATAAGGTTCATTGAAAATTACTTAGGTATAGTCTCCAATAATCACCTTTAATTTAATTATAACTGAAACAGACTCAAAAGAAACTACTGCATTGTACTATGTTCAGAGAAATATAATGTTAACAAGAGGAAGATGACCTGCACTAAGCTTTGAAATAACAAACTCAAAAAATAAGAAATTTTACAAACGTTTCCAGCATGATCCTGGGGAGACCATGAGTGTCCCACGAATAAAGTATTGTAGTCCATGAGGCAAGGATATTGCTATAACAGTGCCCTATGTGACAGTCCATCATAGTCTGTACACATGAACCATTAAGATCATTTAACTCTTCTCACAGAGCTGTTAAGATGACATAACCATTTTCTTCTTAAGGTATCTAAAGGGGGGAAAAATCTTTCTTGGAAACACAAGTGTTTCAGCTCATTGGGCAGTTATATTTTCCTTATAATGCTATTCATAGCATTGTAATTTGCATGACTCTCTCTTTTAAGTTTAATTAGTATTAACCCAGTGGCATTCTACTTTATGACCTCTGGATGCACTTGCTAAAAATGAAGTTTCCAGGCTTTAGTGTCAGACCTCAGAAGATTTGAGTTTCAGACCTTATAACATGGCTATCCCCTAATTAATTGACATGTCTGTCTCATCACTGACCTTCCATGGATTAATAGATTACCTAACAAGCATGAAAATACACCTGGAAATGTTCCTCAAACTTCACTTATAGTTTCATTTGAGTCACTAAACTCTCCAAGGAAAGAATATAGTCATTAATACTTTTAAGAATAAAATATAATGTAACAAAGTTAAATCTTCAAGGTGTTTAGTAAATTTGGAGAGATATAAAGAAAGGACGTACATATAGTGCACAAGAGCACAAAGTACTCATTGTACTTTGTACATAAATTTATAAAAAGAAGCATAATATTTATAAATAATTAGAAGTAATAATAGCAATAAAGATAAAAAGCAGTTTTAGTGAACCTTGATCATATGTCAGGTACTGTGTGAAACTGCATAAAACTGAGCTTCAGAGTATTATCATTAATAAGGAAACTGAGCCTAAGGAAGTTTTGTGACTTTCTGAGCTTATATACAGGATTCCTTCAGAAAGTTGTTCTGGTTGTGTGCTATATAAGGGTTCCATTCACATCATAGGTATATGCTAGTTTACATAATAGCTCAAGGGCAAGAGGAAAGATTTTTGCCTTCCAGGCTGAATGCTTGAGCAGCCAGGGAGAACCCTTTCTTTAAAAAAACTGATATTGGCTTTCATGATCTGCACACACAAGGAAATCTCTCTAACACACACATACACACACACTCATTGGCACACATACCCTTTTAAAACTCCTCTAATACTCTAACGCTCTGGTTCCAAGTTAGTTATAATGTTACAATACGTTGTTTTTTGTTTTTTCTTTTATATAAATACTTCTCCTATCTGCTTATGGAAGTAATATCTACTCAATATGGCAATTTGAAAATGCAGAGGAAATAATAAAAAATGAAAATAAAACATACCCCTTAACAATATAACATTTTCCTTTCTTCCTCCCTTTGCCTCCCATTTATCAATAATTCATGAACTCAAAATCAAAACAAAATAAACAAAAACACAAACCCTGTGGACAACTTGGTTTCTTTACCTCACTTTAAATAATATGGTAGAACAAGGAATATGATTTTTATATCTTTAATCCCACACAACATACAATTTAGCAGATAGCCTGGCTTCCTCTGCTTCCCATGGCACCTCCTTTTCAGGCTCCCACACTCAATGTGGGATCAGGGCACATGTTCCCATTCCAATAAAGTTGTCAGGATTGATAATGCATTAAACTATAAGCTAAAATATCAGTCCTAATGCTCTCTTATTGGGAAGAGGGTAGCTACTATCAACTACAAATCAACTATGTTTTCCAATATTCTATCGGTTAGCTAAATTCTGACATTTAAAATGTAATATCACACTATCAATCTCAAGTTATTAATGCGTGCTTAAATATGTAGTCATCAAACAAATGAAATGCTCATTAAGGAATAGACCATCTGCAAATTTTATTACTGAACCTAAAACCTTACCCCAGCAATTTGAATGAGAAATATCAAAAGACTCAAAATTTAGCCCAAGTTCCCAAGTAAAAAAACTAGTTGTAAAATATTGAAAATAACAATTATGCAATATACTTTTCTTAGAAGCAGATTCACACATTTGGGTAATACTAGAATATTTCATTTCAGCTTAAAATTTTTATTGAATAAACAGTATTTTTCCCTTCCAACTGCCTTATGCCTAAGCAAGGAAATGCATAGAAAAACACAGGAAACTGTTTTTAATTGCAAGTCCAGGAGAATTCTATGTTTTAACATAACAGTGACCTAAACTGTTATACTAATAGCCTTAGGGTAGTTTCAATTTTTTCTCCTTCATTTTCCTCTATCCGAAGCTTCTAACTATGTATGGAAATCAGTTGTCAACTATCAAAAGGGCTAATCCAACCAGTGGATTACCTATGGCAAAACTGCTTTTATTTTTCCTTTTTTTCTCATATTTCTATCATGATTATGATTCTCACCATTGTCTTCTTTCAATCTAACGCACACCTGCATCCCCAAGCATTTGGATAAAAAATTTGTTTCAAGAAAATCGTATCATGTATTCCAGTTAAGTGTTATTTTGTGTTTTAGCCATGTTTTGCTTACTCCTGATTTAATTCCTGCATAATGTAGGCTCAACTTTTATATGGATTTAAAAAAAATAGTAACTATGAAAACCATTTTCATGAACAATAGAATAAAAGTGACGTCAGAGTCCCTAATTGAAGGAGACCAGAGAGAAGTAAAGACCTGAGGGCAACCTAGGGGAATGTGTTATTACCTCTGGGAGCACACTCATTGGAGGATGCAAGTATGGAAGGAATGATGAAAAGCATATAAAGTTAAGAAATCTCTATAAAAACTACAGAAAATTTGTGTTTCTTTGCCACAGTTCCAGTCCCTTCAGTCTTCCTAAGTACTGAGCAACCTATCTCCAGGAGAGAACTGAAAAGGCTTTCTAACTGTGGCTGGAAGGAGGTCTTCCATGAGCGCAGTGAGGAGGCAGCCTCACTATAAAATGTAACTTTGCAGTTGTGAAGTTGCACTGTGCTTCAGAAAGTAACTACTTGATGGCCAACAGTGACCTGATAATCTTATTTTGGTGGCTATCTATACAAGCACATTTAGAGAGACCAAGAGCTGTAATGAGCTTATTAAAGAAACTAATTTATAGCATTACCAGTTAAACCAGGAGTGATTTCCTCTGATAACCTAAATTGCATTGCTAAAAAGTACAGGGTTTGTGAAAGTCTAATGTGAGCAATGACAGTGAATCCTTCCCTCTCAGTGTGAACACTAAATATGAATACAAATAGAATGCCTTATGGCATAAAGAAATACCAACACACTGATTTGTCATCTATTCTTGGGGCATGATTTAAAAGGCATTCTTTTAATTTAAAGTCATGCTCTTTTAAGTTCCACTGATTTTTATTTTTGCTTCAAAGTAGCAGTTACATTATTTATTTCTTACTGCACTTTTAAATTTGTTGTTAGACTGGAGATTCACAATCTACATAAATGGCAATGACATGAACATTAAATTCAGATGCACTTGAAGTAAACACTGTGCTAATTAGCAGAACTTTTCAAGGGTTTAGGCTGTTGACATTATGAAGTAGTTGCTATTGTAAATTATTCTGCAAATCCCCAAAGAGGCATGATATCCTAACTATGGAGGACTGAGAATGTCTTAATATGTACACAATTTGAACACTGAGAAAAAGTCAAATTAATCCATCTATCTTCAGATCATTCAGTTTAGCCAAACAAAGCACACACACACAAAATTCACAATCTTTGTTGCCTCTAAGAGCAACTAGGGAACATGGCAACAAGGGTGAGGAGATGATTGCTCGCCTGTGTACCCTGAATGCTGAACAAATGTTGAGTAAAAATAATAAAAAGTAATAAATAAATAATAATAATGAAAGAACAAACTCATTTTTCTTGAATAGCCAACTTCTAGGGTGGGAAATTTTATCCATTTTTCTTTTCTTAAAATATTACATATATACTTTCATTATGTAGTATATGTATAATACATACATATACTCCACACTTTCATTATGTGGTACTCAAAGACAGATTCCTCCAATATTGAAGTATCTAAGACAGGCACATTTGGGCCACTGCAGTTATAACATGTTAAATGGTCCCTACAGAGCTTGATGACGAATAATATATCTTTCTCAACTGACTGATTTACTATTAAGAAATGACTTGGAAAATCTAATGTCACGTTTTTTTACATTTTTTTCACTCTTTCTAAATAAAATAGTGGGGGATGAAATAACGCAATCCCCAATTAAAGTGCTAACACTAAAAGCACTTATGGCATCTACTTTTGACCCCTTCAGAAATTTTTTTCTCATAGGAAATTTTGGTATTTTTTACATTCCTAAGCTTTATCTAAGGCTACTGTTTGTAGCCTTAGATACTTTATCTAAGGCTACTGTTTGTAGTTTGTGTTTGTTCAACGATTAGCAAATAGAATTGAATTTTTTAAATAATAATTAAGCATTTGTTTAGTGAGTATAAGTAAATGTTCATTTAGAGGCCTAGCACTGGATTTTCTACCATACTGCAATCCTTATTAAAAAACAAAGTGCATCAAATGCTACTTTTGTAAGTTAATTTTAATTAAGGAAAATTATTGTACAGAGTCACCAACCTTTAAAAATGAACTACAAATTAGCATTACTCATTTCTATGGTGTTTTTCACATTCCACTGAAATTCTGGCTAACTCTAAAGGTCAAAGTAAAAGCATCCTTACCATCATCATATTGGCCCAAGCAGACTGTGAAGAGACAGCAAAAGGTAATCCCTGAAGCTAACCATTTCCAGAGATAAAACTGTTGGAACATCTTCAGTCAAATTCCACTCAAGGCTGATCTGAAATAACAAGAGGAAAAAAGGAACATTTGATGAGTTCATTAATCTGTTATAGGTAAACACAACTGTCACAGCATAGAAAAGCCTTAATGACTTCATAGTTAATTACCTGTGCCACACTATCCTTTAACAAAGTAACATACTTGTTTAATGTGCTGGAACTTATCTACATGAATTTGCAGACAAGTCTCTAAGGAAAGACATCTTTTCTGTTATTTACTTTGTAAGCAAGTAAGTTGAGAACTTAACATACTAATGACACCACAACCACATCCTTAAAATTGAGACCCTGTGAGTGAATCAAATGCCAATCAGTTTAACTTGCTAAATTTATCTTATGTATAGAATAGTTCAATTATAAAGAGTAAGCTTTTGCAACAATTTAAGATGTTAAACCAGCTGTTAGTATCTTACATGAAAATTTAAATGGACATTTGTCTAACAGAATTAAGTAGAAAAATCCATCATCAAAACACAAATTTCTTTTTAGTAGAGGGACAAGAGATTGACTTAACTATGTCATGTAAGACTAAGGATAACCCATCTTTTTTTTTTTTTTTTTTTAACCTATCATTTTTTTTACCACGTCTGTCTTTGGAAGCATTTGGATGAATTTCATTTTAATTCCTTTGTTCTTCTTTGCAATCTCCCAGTAAGTAAAGAAACTGGATGAGGTATTAGTAGCCTGTGAGTACACCAGAGAATTTTTTCTTACTGAGAAATTATGTTCTCAGTTTCTTTGTAAATTGAAGAAATTATTCACATGGAATTGTTCCAAATTACGCTGAATATAGATCATGTAGAACAGGGATTGGAACTTCATTCCTCTACATCAGAGTTTCCAAAAGAAAAAAGTGAATTTGCCTAAAGGCGCAATAGGGAAGAATTGTGAAGTGCAGGGTTTGTCTGAAGAAACCAGCCCAGTATTTGACTTCCGTCAAGGTTGTCATGTGGGAATGAAAACCAGTATTACTGAGTTTTCTGATTTTCCAGAATATGGTAGAAATCCAAATTTCCACGTGAGACTGCCTAGTGTTTAGATAGTTTGTCCAACCCTCTTATAGACTAAATGCTTCTGGCAGGTCATATTGTCCTCTGAGGTCCTCCAGTTTACAAGTCCTGCCTGGGATTCCCTCTGCTAAACTAGTCATGGGTAAGCTTCTTCAGAATGTACAAAGGAAATAATTTGAATGCTGCGTTTACATATATTTTGTTTCATCTATCTTTCTGTTTTATTTTTGTGTGTTTTATAAAGTTTATTTGCACAATAGCATATATAAATATATAATTTATTTAAAAGTATATTAAAGGTGCAAACTCAAAAGTTTTTAATCATGAGATGCACAGTCCTTAAATTTCAAGTCATTGCACCAGATCACAGATATTTAAAAACGGAATCTATTCTTCTTGTGTTTCTTTATCTTAAAATAAAAAGGAACCTTCTTTTTATCTAGCCCTCACATATTTCCCCCTTCTAACTGGTAAACAACTCAGCCTCTGCTTTTATAACTTCTAGGCACAGATAGCTCAAAGAAGAGCCCATCACTAGATATCTAGAGAATATAATGATACATGTTTATTGCAGGGAAGGAAAAAACAAAATTGACTAATGTTAGTAGTTTTAAGAGCAGTTGATTAGAGTGTGGCTTCTTTTTAAAATGAAGTTCTTCAACTTCCCAGTTAGGACTTTGACCAAATTAAATAGCAACTCTGTCTCACTTTCCTCATTATTAACATGGAGATACAATAGTACCTACCTCATAAATTTATTTTGAGGATTAGGTAAATGGCTATAAATGCATGCTTAGAAGAGTACCTCAGAGGGAGGGCTCCATAAAGCTTAATATGAGTATTTCTGACTTGGCATCTATGACGTCTTCAAAGGTCTTAAACATTCATTTCCTCAATCCATCTTTAGTTTAACCTCTAAGGTAGGCATTATCATCTCTACTCTGGAGGAAATGTTGTGCTCACTGGCTCAAGATTACAAACTTATGAGTGGCTGAAGTAGTGGTGTGGTTTGTAAGTCTGAAATTTCTGCTCATTCCATTACAAAAAAGGAAAAGAAAATTTCCAAGACAGCACTTGGTTCAGGTTTCAAAGTATATGGAGGCCCATAATAGCTTGCTGCATTTCTCTCCTATATCCTAAGGAGAAATATTGCATCCCTCTTCCCATACCTGAAGTATAGCCCTATTAAGATTTATGGAAATAATGGCTTCAATTCCTCTTTCTTTCTTTTTTTAAAGAAATGTTACAACATTAAACAGAAAAGAGTCTTTACAATTTAAAAACAAGGAGAAAACACTTAAAGGATGTTAGAAAAAACTTTTTAAAAAGCAATATCCATTTTCATTACTAGTTTTACAATCTCTAGAATTGCAGGCAAAGTTCTTATAGATGCCTTCAAACAACACCTCTAACATGGTATTGTACCTTTATTATAAATTCCATATTAAACTCTGCCTTGTTCTCTGAGTACAAAATTTCCCTCCAGATCTCCTTGGCCAATAATAGCAGCCTAGAGCATGTCTAAAAAGACATGTAGTTGACCTATAAGTAAGGTCATTGTACTTGTTTTTTCAGAGATAATTTATTGACATATTCAACACTCTGGTATAGTTAATAAAGATACGGTTTTGCAATAGTGATTTGGAAATACAGTTGACCTTTGAACAACTCGGGGCTTAGGGGCACCAATCACCCCCCTTCCTCTAACCAAAAATCTGAGTACTGTTATCTCTGCATCAAAAACAAAAGAATTGGCAATGACTAACCCAAAAGCAGGAAGCTGAAACAGTTTGGATAGAATCAAGATTGTAGTTGTTTTGATTCTATATATTGTGATCCCTAATAAAACATAAAGTTTTCCCCATGATTAGTTAAAGATTTGTAAAATGAAATTACAGGTACTATATTTATTGAAAAAAAAATCCACATAAAAGGGAACCTGTGTAGTTCAAACCCATGTTGTTCAAGGGTCAATTGTAGTATTCTACTGTCAATAATATTGGGGAAAAAAGCACTTTTTCCAATTATGTTATAATCTCACACATAAGTGGTTTGAGTTTCATGATATTTACTCTATATTTTCCATGGGCTTTAGAATATTTTACTACTATTACTCAAGACACAATATATTGATTTTGAATTTCACATCATTTGTATGATTAGGCTACCAGATAAAGCTCATATTCATTTATCTGGCATTGAATGTTCTCAGAAATTCGTTTATTCAACAAGTATTTATGGAGGGTCTATGAGGTACCACTCACTCTTCTAGGCAGTTGGAACATATCAATAAAAAAACCTCACTCACATCTCTGCTTTCATGAGCCTTACATTCAGAAAATGTACTAGGGTTATATGAAGCAACCAAATGCATTCTGGCAACATAACTAGAGAAGAACTTGACAAGGAAAGCACAGCTATTCCAATAACCCTAGCTGAAAGCACCCTCAGTGGTATCTACTGCCTTGAGAACAGATTGCTGTTCATCTTTTAGAGGGAGAATATATAAAAGGCTTTTCACAATCAAGTATAAATCCAAAGGTTGTCAATACACAAAGCTTTACTCTTTAACTGTTGATCCCTGCTTCCTGTGTCTGGGTTGGTTGTGGTGACACATGGCAAAAGCAGCCAAGGTTGATATCACAGCAGTTTTCCCTCTGGTACATTTTTGACAATGTAAACTCCTTTTTTCCTCTTTTTTTTTTTTTTTTTTTTAGGCTCTGTCCTTGACTGCTACGTGAAAGACTATCAATTTCTTTGACGTATCAAAGTGTGGAGTCTACTGCCAATACCTTGATGAGAAATCCTATATCAACACTGGGTCAGGAAGCAAACTGGAATCTCTCAGTAAACTGGGAGCTGTACATAAGCATCTGCCCTTCAACAGTCTGTTCAGTCAAACTCTGGTACTTTCCTATCTCTGACAACATCTAGGTAGAGCTATAAAAATAAGACTTGACACCGCTTGTACTCCTTACAAGAAATATATACTATTAACTTGCTAAAATAAACTCTCTTTCAAAGCAGCTTCAAGTATGAAATTGAAAACATGAGCCTTTCCAAAGTTACCACATCTCACCACACCAAATATGAATTTCCTTAATTGACTGCTTGGAAACCTCTCTTCTACTTCACCATAGGGGGAATCATCGAGAAGGTTTTCATCACCACAGAGGATAGTTATCACTCATAAGCACGACCTGATGAATCATCTTTTATTTCTTTTTTCTTTGTAATATGCACTTCAAGAAAAAATTTCAGATAGGCTTTATAATCTACTCCCTCTTTCTAGATCATGTTATATTTTTCTCTTATTATAATTTATATATAATTTCATTAAATATATATAAAAATATACTTATGTTTACAGATAATTTTATATTATATATTAATATGTCATATTTATAAAATACACTATCCTTATATGAAAGTATAATAAAATATATATTTACATAAAATATATTTTATGTAGAATATAAAATATGATATTTGTATTCATATTACTTCATATTACATTTTTATTCATAGAATCTATGTAAATATGTTTATATTTTATTTAAACTTATACTGTACATATAGATTAATACTAATGTTATGTCCTAGTTATATCTTTTTTTATTCATGAGCTGAGTTCTGTTTCAAGGATAGAAATGGCCAGATTGCAGCTAATTCTAAGTGAGGGCAGCAAAGTAACCTATGTTTTCATCCAGCACTGTGAGATCTAAGGCACATCTCCAGCATGGCTCAGACATACCGGGCTTACCTAATCTTTCCTGGAGCTTACAGTTTGTTGACATGCCACAATGTCTGAGTGTACCTTCACTGCTGTTACTTTAAAATGTATATTTGTTTGTGTATACTCTCTTTGTGTGTATAGGTTTTATAATACACACACACACACACACACACACACACACACACACACACACACATATATATATAAAACTCCTCCCTCTCTCCTTCCCTCTTTCTCTCTACATCACAATATGTATAACACATTTTCAATATGGTGGAATCAAACAAAGTTGATAAAAATAAATTCAAAAATGAGGAAGAGAAGAAATGCATACAAACTTATCTTGCCAACACTGTAATTGTTTATAGAAGATGTGTTACATTTCAGTTTTAAACATTTTAAATATATACTCAACAATTGTAAATATTCAATGATCCTGGTTTAACTCAAAATACATTTCCTGAAACCACATGATACACATAAGGAAAGTCTAAGTTTAGACATTCTTCTTATACAAACTTTGATGGACATTTGGAAGATTCAGTCAGGCCCTTAACATGTCTGTAGGGGGTTATCCTTTTTAAATGGTAGTTTTAATCATAAAACTCTAAATGAAGGAAGGAGGGACACAGGTTTCCTTTTTGGGTAATACTCCTCATCAAGGAAACAAATTACTGAGAAATACAGCTAGCCTATTCAATTTAAATTTAAAGATTGTATCCTATTAGAAAAATCCAATATTCAATTTAATCAATAACAGGTATAAAACATATATCATAATAATCTAGCCATACTGGCTGGTTTAATAAAATGTGAATAAGTCAAATTTTAAAAAGGGAATAGATTTTGATACCTATGTTCATTACTGCTATCATACTGGGCATTCTTTTTAGTGTTTATACATGCATTTACTCAATAAGGATTTATTGTATATTTATTGCCTGTCAGACACTCTGCTTCTACTGAAGAAATAAATCAATTTAGTTTTCTCACAATGACTTTGCTATTGAGCCAGCACCATATTTCATATTTTTAATTTAATATATCATTTCAAAGTACTTTAGTAAAATGATTCCAAATTAGGGGAATATTAAATTTTAATTTCAGGTTTTAAGAGATTTGCATTCAATCTGTGTTTTCTGCAGTATCATCTATAAATACTAGTCTTAGACATAAATATATTTCCCTGAAATATATTTCTTAGAAATATAACTTCTAAGAAAAATAACAGGAAAAAGCTTAGTTTAGAAGCTTTCTTAGAAAAATAACAGGAAAAAGCTTAGTTTAGAAGATTTCTTAGAAAAATAACAGGAAAAATTTAGTTTGAGAAGTGTGAGCACCAAGAAATGGAAAAAGCCCAAGCATTATTTTATCTGTAGAATGTTTAACTTAAAAATATAACCAAGTAAATTTAAAACTGAGTTTTAAAGCTCAGGCAAGTGTATGCATGATTTTAAAAGGAAACTTGCAGGAGAGTTCTGTGTAATAGCATTCTCTTGCATAGAAAACAGATTATGACTAATATTCTTGTTTGATGAATGTTAAATATCCCAAGAAACACAAATAAATTAATGAACAGATTATTTTTTCTTAGAGTAAATCCATTAACAAAAATAAAAGCCAGTCAAGAGAGATTGCAGTTGAAAGTGTAAAAATGCCAGTGACTTTTTTGATGTATTATTATAAAAGTCCTGACTTGGGATGAGAGAGACTTATGATGCATTCCTGGCTCTGTCACTTCTTTGTCATACGAATGGTAAACTAGTAAAAACTTGTGAGACTCCACTTAAAATTAGGATAATAAAATCCATCTCATTCCGCTATAGTCAACAGATGAAAACTTGAACAACAAAATAATAGGAGTACTAAAGAATATTCATTTTTAAAATTCACTGCCTAACTTTTTACTGATTCTGAGTGCTGATTCTGGGAAGTGCATTTTGTAAGATACGGAGACTACAGTAGTGTGAGAAAAAAATGAAGGGATGAATAATGAAGGGATGAATAATGAAGGAAGGAAGGGAAGGAGGGAGGGAGGGAGAGAGGGCAGGAGGGAGGAAGGTTTATGTGGAATTTTTAGTCTAACAGGATGTGTGAGTCACACCCTAAGGTGCCGCACAATAAACCATGCACTTATGTAATCCTCCCCCCTCATAGATTGCAGGTGAAATCAGTGACTTGCTTTTAACAATAGAATATTGCAAAGATAATGCGATGCCATCTCCTTGATTCAGTTAAGTTAAATAAGACTCACTCTTAGCACAGTGGAGAGAGATGTTTTCCATTTAAGCTTTAAGAAGCAACCATTAAAAAAATAAAAAATAAATAAATAAAAGAAGCAACTATTTACGTTGTAAACTGCCTGTGGAGAGGAACATATGCCAGGGATCTATGAGTAACCACTTGTTCCTGAAGGCGGCCTCCATACAACAGCCCTCAGTCATACAACCAAAAGGAAATGAATTCTGACAACAATCTAAATGAGCTCTGGGATTCTTTTCTAATCAGTCCTATAGATGAGAATGCAGATTGGCAGGCACTTGATTGCAGCCTTGTAAGACACTGAGCGGAGGACCCAGCTAAGCTGTAGTGGGACTGCTGACCTATGGGAACCGTGACATAACCAGTGTGGGTTGTCTTAAGTCACCATACATATTGTATGTAGCAATAGAAAACTAATGCATGGGAGGATCTGATGAAAACATGGTGTATGTAAAACGTTGATAAGTTTAGTGTTTGTTCTAAATTTTAGATGATGGTTGCTTATGGAATTGAGGATGGAAATGGACATATTGGACAAAACTAAAGGGGGAAATCCACATTCAAAAAAGAGGAGAGTGGTCTTGCACAAACTAATGGCTGTAATTTCAATGAAATGAAATGTATGAGGAACATAATCTTCAATGTTGTGGTACAGCAACTAAACATTTCTGTAAGTGTTGCCTTTGGTCAGGTATTCACGGGCATTGAAGACAATACTTCAATGTAATGCTGTGTTTTATTTAATCGTACAGAAGCTCTCGTAGCAGCAATTTCTCTAGAGACTAGAAAAATAATCATGTTACAATTTTATATCAAAATATAGTGAATTTATATGTGGCTCAAAGAGTTGAAAAGAGATATAAGATTTAAAATATTTTGTATATTTAGATGTTTACAAATCACAGCATTGAGTTGAGAATATTAAGTTTTGCATATTTAACTATTGTGTTGAAAACAAAATGAATACAAATTAAATTACGGCTATGAAAAGACTTTGTCAAGAGGAAATAATATTGTATTTTCAATCCATACACTGTAAATTCTTTAACGGTCATTAAAGCACTGTGGCAGATTATTTTTAATGATGGCCATTTAAGAATGACTAGGTTGGAGAATAATGTATATACAAATTAAAACATAAACAATAGTATGTAGTATAGAAAAAGAGTAAAGATGGTTCTTCAACAGGAGTATGGGTGGGAATGTCACTGATGACTGAAGTGTCAAATATTATTTCATGAATATAATGGAACTTCCACAGGGCACTGAAGTCAGAATGAGATCTAAATGGGAAAAAGAAAGGGATCAAAATCACTCAAGTAGGAGAAATAAGGTTCAAAATTAGAGGAAAAAGGATTAAACATAAACATTACCTAGAGATAGAGTCTACATAGGGGAGTTGACAAGTTGAAAGTATGTATCACTAATCAAATCACATGAGACTGGAAAATCTAGGCTGACAAATTTTTGTGTTTTTTGTTTTTGTTTTTTAAGAGTAATAGTGACCTACTGACATGTTTAAAAAGAAGACGTGTGAAGAGAATAAGTAGATTTACTTGGTAGAAGTATGTAGAATGGATTTGAGGGGAAAAGGTGAATGACAGACTAAGTGCTATTGAATGTTATAATTATTTCAGTTTTATTCTCTGTTTAAATACATCTAGCAGAGTTGCTTAATATTTGCAGGACAGATAAAACAGGAACAACATTAGCTGGTCTTAGAGCATTCCTTATAAAAGATAGCGAGCATTATAATTGTAAAATTCTTTCCTATCTATCAATGGCAACTCAATACAATTAATACATGCTTTATGTTTGAGGGGCAAACACAATTTAAATAATTTTATTTTATTCATACAGGTTATACTTTGAGTAATAAAATAAGCCAATTTTACCCCCATGTCTGAATACACTGATATTAGCAGAGAGTTCAATAACCTATCTTAATGTCTATTTTTAATGAGTTTTCATAGAAAAATCCCTAAAAGGAAGTGAACATAAGCCATATAATACTATTTTAATATTTTTTTGAAATGGCAAAAGTAATGGAAAATGAAAAATGTTTCAAGAAGAATTTTCAGAAAATAAAGAACAAAGCATGTATAAATATAAACTATAGTTTTTCTACTTAATTAGCATTCTTATCCAATTAAACAATAATCACTTTATAAAGTAACATTTTTCCCCTTAGAATTATTGCTGAAGTTCAAAGTTTCAAGTTTTTAATTGCTACTCATAAAGCATGCAGTGTAACTTTCAAAACTATGAAAACTCTCCTATTTAACATGAATCAGCAAGATATTCCTTTTAGAGAAAATATCATTAAAGAGTACTAACTTTTACGTAAATTAATGGCTAGAAACTTTTTGTGTTCCCACTTTCCAGTTTCAGAGATGGCTGAATAAATCAGAATCAGGAATCTTTTGTGGATGAAAGGAAGTAGAAGTCTTAAGATTAGAAACTTATTAATGTGATGCCCATGGGCAAAGATGAAATCAGATATTAAGGATGATTTTGAAGCTGCAATTTTAACAATGATAAGGGTAGAGTGAAATGAAGAGTCAAAGAAGAAACAGATTTCATCCCTCTGTCCATACCCACTAATCCATCAGCATGTCAAAAGTATATTTTGCTAATAGCTTGTAAACACTGGGTACATGAAGATTAAAAGATAATCAGATACAGTTGTGGTGGGATGAAGAAGTGTGTTAAGTTGTAGAAAAGAGAGAGAAACTGGAGAGAGAAGGGGTGTGTGTGTGTGTGTGTGTGTTTTAGGCTGCATGCATTATTAAGTGTAAGTAGCCACAATTGTTTACAGAAAGGATCACAAATGAGTAAGACTATACGGTTAAGGAAGATACTGTGAGTAAGTGAAACTGGCAGAGAGAAAATGGGGAGCTAGAGACTTTGCTGAATTTAAACTGATACTAGCTACTTTGTGGGAAGTACAGACCCAGTTTTTGGTGTTATCTTACAATTTTTTCGATAAAGCAGACTGTCTAGATTTTAGTGTGAATTATGCAGTATTAAATTGTTTTAATTAAACTATCTTTAACATATGGTATCAGTCAAAGAAAATATAAGTGTTTATGCTGTCCAGCCATGGTGCAACAATTTGAACCCTCAGGTTTTAGAGACTGTCATGGACAGCCAGTGTGTAATCACAGCTCCCTCTGTGAATATAGGACTACAGTACTGTCATCATGTTCCACAAAATGCCTTTTCATAGTCACATTCTTTGAGAATTATAACAGTTCAGAGTATCTTTCTGCCTGGAAAAAAACCTGCCTCAGTAATACATGCAGTAACTATAAAGATGATGTGTCAGGATACACAGATTCTCCTAGGCAGAAACTTTAGTACTGCTTTTGTCAGAATTTTCTCAAAAGGCATTTTCAGAAATGCTAGGAAGATACTTTAAAAAGTAATACACATATATATTCACAAGTTTTTTTTTCAATTCACATCTAACTTACCAAAGTAAGTATGCCTTTAAAGTACAGTCACCATCATCGCAAATTTTATTCTTTCTTCAGTTGTTGATTTATGCTCTAAATTTGGTAATCATGTGAGCAATTTTCAAAATCATACAAAATTCCAGATGAAATGCCTATTGATGATATTTATCTATGCTTTTTATATTCTTTTGAAGGTTCAAGAATGGTTCTAGACAATCATTTAAACTTGCTCTTGGTATCTGCTGCTTATCTTTTTGTGAACATAACTAATACTGGCATTTCAACTTCCAATGAGAGATCGTATTTGATTCTATGTTTATACATATTGCTCCTCCACTCAGAAAAAGAGAAAAAAATGAAGTAAATGATTGTGATCATAAGACTTGTTCCCTGCAGGATTTTTCTATTTTTCTATAAATTAGATCAAAAGGAAGCCTTCCTAAATGAGTTTCAGACTGTTATCAAAACCACCTTGAAAGTAAGCTATGAGGATATATTGTACAAAAGGAGAATACAGTCAATATTTTATGAAAATCATAAATGTATAATATTTAAAAATTGTGAATCACTGTATTGTACACCTGTAACAAACAATATTGTACATCAACTATACTTCAGTAAAAAAAAGAACAAAAAACCTTGAAAGTTATCTTGTATGTGACCATGGAGATGGAAGGAGAAGGCATATATAGTATTATACTTGGGGAAAATATAACTTTTTGAAAATAATAATATCTAAATATGGAGAAAATAATACAGATATAAAATTAAAAAGAACAATAAAGCACTAATGATATAGATGGAATTCCAGAAGTATTTGCATACCATTTTTATCAGAAATGTGAAATTCAAAACATAGAGTAGATAACAAATTATATGATATAGTGAAATTTGTTAGTAAGAAATTTCCCCTGGAGATTACTGTATTGAAAAGAAAAAAAAAAAACTTGTATCTCATGATAGTTACAAAAAGCACTAGCAAAACATACTTTGTTTAATGAAATGGCGTTAATTAAAGTGGGAAATACTGTGTACGGAGATTAGCTCTAAAATTCACTTTTCTTGAAAACACATGAGAAGTAGACTAATTTTACTACTTTGAGTTAGAACTAAAATTGTAGCATGTATTATCTGTATCATGTACCAGCCAATTAACCATATACAGACTGAAAGCTATTCTAACTGACATATTAAACAACTTTAAATTGGGCTGATGTCTATAATTTTCTTGTAATCTCATTCTGAATGGCACTTTCTTAAGAAACAGTAATTACAGAGGGGTTGAGAGTCTGGCAATAATGATTTTTTTATAGAACAAACAGAAAACTAATAAAAGAATGAAAATAGTCTGATAAGGAACGTTTTATTTAAACTTCTGCACAGAAGTAAAATACTACTGCAAATTGAAATAAATCCCTGTTGGTTATTTTAGAAAATATTATTGTTACCTCAGTTCCTCAAAAACAAATTAAACTGACAATCATTTTCCAGTAACCTGTAAACTTCTGAATTTTGGATATAATTTTAATTCTTGGGGTTACCACATATTGATCAATTAAGAACATTTTCTAAAATATCTGTGTTATGTATGCATTTGTGTACATGATATATTAATATATGTATGTCAAACTAACAAGTAAAGTATATCTAAGCAAAACATATGTTATTGAACTTTGATTCAATATATTCCCTGCTCTAGAGATTTTGCTCATTTATGAAAAAATCAAGTTAGGTTTCCTCTTGCAGAATAATAGTGATGAGTTATCTAATTATCCTGTATACTGTGGCAAATGTAGTGGTAGGATATGAATGAAAATAAAGAGATACCCTTAATAAAACAGAAATAAAAGATCAATAATTCAGCAGTGTGTCTGTAGAGATACTCTTCAGGCTACTCTTCAGGCTCAGTGTTTCAGGTTATTTTTCTTCCTTTTTTCAGTGAAATTCTACAACTTATGAAAACAAACTTAAGTGTACATTTGCCATCTCACGCCAAGATGTGTTTCTTCTTACATCAAGTATTAGAAATACAATGGTCAGATACTCTTTTTTTCTTAACTTCTTTTCACCTTGTTTGAACAGTATTATTTAAAAAGGACTTTATGAGCAACAGTAATCAAGACAGTATGGTACTGGCACAAAAACAGAAAGATAGATCAGAAGGACTTTATGGAGCTTGTGTTTTTGTGAGAAAAGACAAAATATACAAATCTACTGTAGGCAGGGTTAGGTCTTGAAGACAGATGGAAGGGGAAAGAAAGAAGGTTGGAGTAGGGAGAGAGTTCCTAGTTATTTAGATTATTCAGGGAAAGCTCTTTGATAAAATGACATTTGAACTGAGACCTGAATAACACAAGGGATGTTCTAGAAAATCCCATAATTGGGAAGCAGGAATACCAGTTTCAAAGGCTCTGAGCTGGGAGCATGCCGGGCATAGTTAAGAAACAGCAAATAGTCCACTAGATGAGATAAGCCACCTCAGCAGACTAGGAGAGAGGAGTGTCACTTACTGGAATGTGTTATGCTGGAGGAGAAGCAGATTTGAAGTCAAAATCAAGAGTTTGGCTTGGAAAATGAAAGTTTGAAATATCAATTATATCACCTAATAAACATGTCCCACAGACTGATATCAATTAGTTTGGAAGTCAGGGGAGATATAAAGTTGGCAGTCATGGAATAATCACAGAACTGATACAGACTATCTATGGAGTGAGTATAGAGGGAGAAGAAGTAGGACTTGCAAATATTTTGTGGTCAGAAGAATAAAGGGGAGCTAGCTAAAACCACTGAGAAGGAGTGAGGAGTCCTTGAAGCCAAGTGAAAAAGGGTGTCCAAAAAGAGGATGAGAAAGTGTCCAGTGCTACAGATAGGACAAAGAAGATAAGAACTGAGAATTGACCATTGGGTACTTGGCAAATCAGAGGTCACTGGTGTCCTGAACAGAGTGGTTTCAGTAGAACAGTGGGAACAGAAGGCTTCCTAGAGAGTCTCAAGAAATAGAATTTAGATAATTCTTTGGTGTTTTTGCTGTACACATGAGTAGCAAAATGTGGAGCCAGGAAAAGAGTGGTGATGGTTAGTCAAGGAATTGGATGCAGGGGTGCACATTTGTATATTTAAAGACAGGGCTATTACTTGTGAGAATAATCCATGGGAGAGGGTAGTGCAGACAGAACAGGGAAGTGAGAGTAGGTATAATTTCTAGAGATAAGACCATTTGTTTGCAAAAGAGAATGAGTTCCAGTAGACATGCATACTTCATTCATTATCTCTAGAGAAAAGGCTCATTATATGCGAAATTTGGGGGATGAGAAAAGTATGTCGGAAGTTTGAGGAAAGAAAAGAATGCATAAAGTATTCTTTTGGAAAATAATAGCATGAATTAATTGACAAAATAGAATATAATTACTGCACAGAAATGACAGACCATTTGAAGGTCGTTTTATCTTTTTTTTCCTAGCCACCTTCAGGTATTGGGATACAGTATTAGAGTAGGGAAAATGCTACTAATTTCTTTTGCTTATGTTTATATTTAATTTACTTAAAAATAAATTATTTTGAACTGTTCATTATTCATAAAGTTTATAAATCTCTGGTCTACAAAAAAAATGACTGTTGATGATAAAATGAAAATGCTTTTCCAGAATTTTGAATAAACTATTTTTTTATATTTCAAAATGAAATAAACTACAATACTTAATATATTTAGTGGCACCCAACCTTGCAGATGGAAGCCATTTTATTTTATACTTTTTCTATAGTTTGAGTTTTTAACATGTTAATGTATAATATGCATAAAAGGCTAAATCAATGAGTAATTATGTACTTTATAAGTTCAAGATAGTGATAATAGAGTCATTTGCCAACAATGTCCATGGTAGTAATCAGGGTTGTAAGCCTCTGGATAGTGAATTCTGGTATCTAAGACTGGCAAAGTTAATCTTCTTCAGATGTATTACCAAAAAAAAAAAAAACACTACTAACTATATTATTATTTTTTCATGTTAGAATAAACATAAACAAAACACAAAATATGATACCCATTTTCAAATGTAAATTTGTATAGAGAAAAATGTACATTGACTGAATTTCTATTTTTGATAATAATGCTAAATCTAAGGACATTCTAAGATTTATATCCAGTTTTATTACAATAGCTACTATTTGGAGATGGAGACTTTCCCTGGAAGTTAGATGACCTAATTTTAATGCCAACAATACACATACCACCACCACCACAACAACAAAACAGTCTGACTTTGACTATGTCATTTTAAAGGCCTGTTATGAAAATAAGTTTGATTGTATTTTCTGAGTTACAAAAAATTCAACTTGATAGAAAATATCAAAATTTACTAATATACATTTCTCCTCCTTCTTGGGAAAGTGGGATACTCTGCTTCCTACACTTGTCAGGTCCATGTAAGACATTTGGGACCATGAGAGGAAGTGATACATGTTATTTCTGGACAGAGGAGGTAAAAAGTCCCAGTTGAACTTTCTAGTCTTTCTCTTCCCATAGATGGTAATCATAGAAGAAACTTTATATTAAGCATTAAGATCAAATTAGGCCTGGTCTCTTGAATCACTAGACGAAGTATGGCTATCATAGATACAGGATACAGAGAATGCTTTGCCTGTGTTAGAAATAAAGTTTTATTGTTTTAAGTCATTGTGATTGATTTGGGGATTATTTGTTAATAATCCCCTCAGTTCAGGCATGTGTACGGGTGCACATGCACACACATATATACATGATATATAGTATATATAAAATGCATATACATAGTGCATATATATATATGCATACACTGTATCTATCTATCTAGATACACTAATATACCATTAATGAGAAAGATACGTAATAAACCCAGAAGATATGACTTTTGATGAATCAGATTGCCACAGATAAAATTGGGTAATTTATGTTGGAGAAAGTGTAGAGAAACAGGCACTCTCTCAAACATTTCTAATGTGAATGTAAATGCTACAACTTCTACTGAAAATAATTTGGAAATATCTATCAAATATTAAAATACACGTTAGATAGTAATTCTATATTAAAAACTATCTTACAGATATACTCACATAAGTTTCCACATAACTTTGTTTGTGGTATGAGGATATTCACTGAGGCATCATTTATAATACCAAAAGACTGGAAACAATTAGAATGTACACAGATAAGGATTAGATAGATAGATAAATAGATGGATAGATGAAATTCTATAACATGGATGGAATATATTATATGTATCTATCTATTTTTTAAAAGAATCATATTT
The DNA here is from genome assembly GCF_003031525.2 of Neophocaena asiaeorientalis asiaeorientalis. Taxonomy (NCBI): domain Eukaryota; kingdom Metazoa; phylum Chordata; class Mammalia; order Artiodactyla; family Phocoenidae; genus Neophocaena; species Neophocaena asiaeorientalis. The sequence continues at coordinate 5,058,108 of NW_020173201.1, forward strand.
ATACTCTGAAATAGAAAAACTTTCAAAGACATATGGTTAGGGAAGTAAAGAAATCACTTAGCTTAGCAAAACCTGGATGTTTATATTGAATTGACCAAGTTTTATCTCTTCTTGGTAGATAATCTAATAACAGTTATATGCCCCACTTGATAAAATATACATAAATATGTCTTTTCATGATTATTCTATATAGACTCATATATGAGATATTCTACTTGAAATCACAAAAAATTGTTTGTATTTTTTTCTTAATGACATAAGTTGAAATTATTACAAAGCCAGGCACTGATCAGTTAAAACAAAAATTCTTTCACACTCCACCAGCAGGTGTTATGTATAGTCTCTGAACAGATGCCATTTAATATCTCAACATGATAATAGAAGAAGTTAATTTTATTTCTTCCTTTAATCTGTACATCATAGAATATATAATAAGAAAAATCAGCTTTTGAACATGTCAAACTTATTAGGATGAAGTTGTAATAAAGGTGCTCCAAGTTTCATTTTCTATACTTAGGAAATATTCAGGAGGTAGGGAAATCATTTAGGTCAATACCACCTGAATATTTAAATTAAATCTTCAAAATTTGCATTTTCTTTATAGAAAATCTAACAGCAACAATAATTTACACCTTATCCGCAAATCAAATATTTTTCACAGTGCACTCCCTCAGAGAATAAATGTATGAGAATAGTATGTCAATATACACTTAAACAGAGAAATAGAAAAAATACATCTTATCTCTATAAAAAGTAGCAGCATAAATAATTCAGCAATTCCCTTATCATGTTCTTATGCTTAAAATTGTATAGCACTTTTTAACTTAAAAATGTTAATGTTAAATTGTTCAACATGAAAGAACAGAGTGGATAGGAAAAGCTAATTAAAATTTCTGTTATTTACAATGTGATTGCATTGGTCACAGTGCTGGGATATAAATTCAAGTCTCACTATTTGGTTCTCTTTTCTCCCTATGTCCCTGCATCCATCTTTCCATCTTTTCCCTCTATTCAATCTATTTATGAAATTCTGTGGTTTCTACCTTGGAAGTACATCTTGGCCTCATCTACTTTACTCCATTTCCAAAGAAGCCACCATGAATGTATGTATATGTGTGTATATATATACACACATACACACACACACAAATATGCATATACATATTTGTGTGTGTGTATGTGTACATACATATATTTCATATACATAAGCTATACTGTCCCTCCTTTTTAAATTCTTGTATGGAAATCCAAATCTGAGAGGTGGTGTCCAATTTTAATAATGGCCCAGGGTTGATATAGTTTAGAAAATCAAAATTATCTACTATTAATAGGCTATAATAGGCTCCTGTGCTGACTATGTTGAGATGTATATAAATATCAAATCACAATGATGTGCACATGAAACTAATATGATATTGTATGTAAATTATACTTCAAAAATCATACTTTAGCAGGTTTTGGGGGGGTATTACTGAAAATTTTAATGTAATGAGTTTTGCTTTAGATTGTTATTTTTCAAGGAAAAAATAATAGGGAATGGTTCACTGAGTTACTTTAAACCATTTTGTTTTTAGCAAAAAGAAGTCTTCATAGTATTAAAAACTACTAATTTTGAATTTATTTCTGAGGTTTCAATTAAACTTAAAAAAGAAAATTGTCAGCTCAAGGAAGACATGGTTTTAAAAATGAGGATAAATGTGGAAAGAGTAAAATAATGGAAAGGATAGAATTTGAAATTATAAAACTTATGTTTAAGCCTCGCAACTGCATTTATTTGTTAGGTAGGTTTGGGTAAATTACCTAGCCCTCTAAGCCTCAATTTTATTCCTTTAGAGTCAGGCTAATCATGCTAAAGCAAGAGAATTGTGACAATATTAAAACAGTTACTAACAAGTAGCTGTTCAGTTTGACTCTGGCTAAACACTGAATAAATATTTAATAAAATTTCATCATTTTCACACAGCTAGAATTACAGCATAAACTTTACATCTCAGAATCCAAAGTTTAACAGACCCAGATGTTAAAGATAAATACTACATTTTATCAAGTGTATACACTTGTGATAAACACATAGAGTTTATCACATTGTGTCAGAATGTGCTTAGATAAGCATGCTTACATTGTTTTCTCCTTCCATCTTAGTTTTGAAAAGCTAGGCATGTGAAATTAGAGTTGCTATTTAGTGATAATGCAGAGATAAACTAACTCTTATTAAAATTAAAATTCTCAAGAACTGCAAAGAAGTTAAACTCCAAAAGCAGCATCTCTAAATCAACTATGAAAGGCAGTTACTTTTTCAATAAGAAAAATTCATGAGAAAAATTTGACATAGCAGTAGCAAGTTGTCTTTCCAGAGAAAAAAGAACCAAGGCTTGCATTTATTCTTGGCCATTGTGAATAAGAAAATATGGACCAGTTCAGTCAATATTTATACAAAGAACATTTATAAAGTTACAGTAAAGTTAATGAATTTTTTTTAATTAGATGATTTGATAAAGGTATCTTAGGCTGCTTAAAAATTCCAGTGCTCAGAGCAATTTAATATTTTTATATCTACTCTATTGTGTTCCTGTTTTCTCAAATAACATTTCCAAAATATATTTCTTCTCTTCTAACCACATTTATTCTTTTTAATTACAATTGTGTAGTCAAAGTTACCAAAACCTTACTAGAAGAATTCCTGCTAAGATTAGTATTTATATTTCTTTATCTACATATATGATCGATAGATATAAATAGGTATAAAACAGGTCATATTTAAGTATGAGCAAAGTGAAGATAATATAAGCGATTCTGCAAATACATATGGGAAATGCTGTATTATTCATTAAAAACATTCAAATACAAAGCACTCTCCTTTGGAAATGGTAATTCTAAAATTCTCAGAAGCAAAGAGCTTATGTATTATGTAAAGTGTTCATAGAAATTGTTGGTCTCTAAACCAATAATTTATCATCAATTCATGAGTGCTCATATACAATAGGAGAAAAGTTCTAGTTCAAACCTACATTTTGCTTCTAACCTCTTTCCTTATTAACTTATCAGACATGGAAAATACTTTACATAAGTTAGCAATTAGGTAATGAAGAAAGCAGTGAGGAGATAAATATACTATATTTGTGATATCTCTGACATTTTCATCATCATTCATCCATTTATTAAATAATGACATTAAATAATGACGTCTATCCCCAAAGCAAATAACATATACTAGTTGCATGACTATGTTAGGTACAGAGCAGATAGCAGTAAAGATATATTCTTTCCTTTGAGTTGTTCTTTACTTCTACAGAGACAAGCAAACAGGAAAATAATAATGTGTAGTTGACCCTTGAACGACATGGGTTTGAATTGCATGGATTCACTTATACGTGGATATTTTTCAATACATATAGTGACTATATTTTCATTTTACATATCTTTAAAAAATGTGGAGAAAATTTGTGTGTGATTAGAGACCAGAGTACGTGGAATGAAAAGAACTAGGGTTTGAGTCTTTTTTTTTTTTTTTTAGGGTTTGAGTCTTGACTCTATGCAAACTGTTTCAGCTTCCTGCCATTGGGTGAGTTATTTATCAATTCCGTTTTTTTGTTATTTTTTTTTTTTTGAGGCAGAGATAGCAATATGCAGATTTTTGACTACATTCAGGTAAGCACCCTAAACCCCACGTTCTTTATTTAGGATCAACTGTGATGGAGTATGTGTGATAATAGATAATACAAAGAGGTACGATGTCCCTTGGGTCCGGGAAAAAATGTAAACAACTCTTCTGGATGGGGGTAGGGCAGTAGGTAGAGATTTCGCAGAATAGGTGGTATTGGAGCATATTTTTGAAGGATGACTGAAAGGTCATCAGATAAAGAAGAACATTCCTGGCACAGGTTGTAGGCCATGCAAAAACATGGAAATGTAAAGAAAACAGGATGATCAAAAAATAGTACGTTTCAATGAACTTTAGGATATTTGGCTGTGAGCAGGTTGAGGCCAGATCATAATACATGGAAATGAGAATACATTTACTGAGAACTTTCTTAAAACACAAAATTCATTTTTTAAACTATGTTCTAAGTCAGCTGCCTTGTCATGAGGCAGGCTTGTGGAAAGGCCCACAGAGCAATGGACTAAGGCGTGCCGTAAGCTAGTAAAGGAGCCTGGAAGCAGATTTCTGAGGTCAGCCAACAGTCACCTGAGTGAGCTTGGAAGCAGATCTTACTCCAGTAACACAACTGAAAGATTGACTGCAGCCTTGTCAGAAACCTTGAGCCAGAGCCAGCCAGTTAGGCCCCTTCTAGAATTCCTATCATGGCATATTTGAGGGAACACGGGTTTGCTTTTTAGGCTGCTATGTTTGAGGCAATTTGCAATAGATCATTAATACAGGGGTTTAAGTGAAACACATGGTTAAAAGCAGTCATGAAACAGCTTTGTTCACTCATGGTACCAAAATTTGTATGTGTGTGTGTGTGTGCATGCATGGCTGGAGCTGTGGGGGAATAGTTTGGGGAGATGGTGCTGGGGTCTAATATCAAAGTGTTAGCTTCTAAGCCAGAGTATCAGAATTTTGCATTTTAAGCTATGAGAAGTCTCTAAACCATTAATAATAATAATGATAATAATGATAGATCAGCTAAAGTTCTTCAGGTCTGTTAACATCATTCACTAACTTTTAAAACCACCTATTATATTTGAAGCTCTGCTCATTACCTCAGTTTCCCTAGAAAAGCAAGTACTACCATAGGTATATAAGATATGACCTTTTATAGAATATTATAATAAGTTTAAGGGACAAAAGTCAGTGAGAAAATGCCAGGATTTTCCCTAAAGATTATGCCCTGAGAGAGAGTTCCTCTAAGCAGGTGGGGTGGGATCTATGCTTATGGTTTGCATACAGTCCCAAGAGAGCTGGTATATGAAATGGTGAAAATGAAAGAACAAAATAATTCATGACTGTGTACAGCAGATTCATAAAAGTGCCTAATAGAGGGAAATCTGTTTTTCTAATCAATTTTTTTAACATCTTTATTGGAGTATAATTGCTTAACAATGGTGTGTTAGCTTCTGCTTTATAACAAAGTAAATCAGCTATACCTATACATATACCCCCATATCTCCTCCCTCTTGCATTTCCCTATCCTTCTCAAACTCTTTTAATCAATTTTTATTAACAACATATTCTTAATAGAAATTTCAGATATAAGAACCCACAAAGAAACTGCATCTTTGTTGAAAAAGCAGTCACTTCAGGGTCTAGATCTGTAGATATGTCTCTGAAAACACTAAATTCCCTGTCTTTATGTTTTATGTTTTACTTTATTTGTAATTAGGAGACGCCTACAAAAAATTATGTTCACTAAAAATAGTAAACGAGTGGTGATCTACTATGTTTTTCATTGCTGTGTGAAGTTTTAGATGGGGTTGGTATAGTCCATAGCCACTAGAAGCTTTCACCATGAAATTCTCCTGATGTAACTTTCCAGCTATAAAACCCCTACAATTCTGCTTCAATACCATGGCCTCAGTTTAAACTATTATGAACCTCATGACTGGCAAATTTAGAATTAAGAATGATCTTTTCAAACAACCTATTAATTGTGAAAGCTCTCTGCTGCAGAAGCTGGGAAAGTATGCTTTCAGGCATGGAAGTGAGAGCACTGAAACAACAACTAATGACAACACTAAGCTTTTCAACCACACTTTCATCTGAATTTTTGTATTGTACAAACACTGTAGATATCATCATTCTTCAAGGAAATTGGATTTCTGAATAAGAACTGTCTTTATATCTTGCCTGTGATTCTTGCATGTGACTTACAGAAACAGTCTGACAGCTTGGAGAGAATGTCCTGTGCCTTCTGTAGGCTTTCTACTTATGGAGTTTAAGTCACTCAGAAAGTTAGTCTTACTGACTTTATAATCTCTTTTTTGGGGTGTGGGGGAAGGTAACAGAGATACCACCAAATTTTAGAGATAGAAATCACAGTTTCTTTCACATAATTAGGGCACAATAGTAATTCTTCAGCCATTTTACAGGAAAAAGAGAAAGGATATATTTTAAAATTCCTATGAAATTCAAGGTAATATTTAATTCTAACTATATTTCAGAGCTGATAATTTAAAATGTCTCCAATGATTTTTACTTGTTCCCAAATTAAGTGCTTCTGTGAGAAAAATAACAATATTAATTATAAAACATGGTTCATAGTATCTTTTAGCTTTATTATTTTCATTTGCATACATTGAACTGAACTTACAGGCTACTTCCTTCATTTAGATCAAACTCACAGGATATGTCACTTATAAAGAGATATATTTCCAATTCTTACTTGTGCATCCTCTTATAAAGCTAAATATATTCACTGTATATTCATTATTCATATATATATATATATATATATATA